>NW_028098540.1:0-194260 GCF_016097725.1 Ips typographus
ATATAAATTTGCATTTTATACCCGCAAAATCACCTCATTTTGGAGGCCTCTGGGAGGCCGCAGTCAAATCGTGTACACATCATCTGAAACGTGTCTTAAATGGTACTCATTTGATTATGAGGAGTTTTATACTCTAACTACTAGGATAGAAGCTATATTAAATTTACGAACTTTAGTCCCCCTTTCCTCCGATCCCAACAACCTGGAAGTAATAACACCAGCTCAGTTTCTAATTGGACAACAACTCACTGCATTACCCGAGAAAAATTGGACTAATTGTCCAATAAACCATACTAAGCGTTAGCGGCATATCTAAATGGTGAGTCAACATTCTTGGACCCGATGGAGAAAAGAATATCTCCACATTCTCCAGCAACGTACCAAATGGCAGCGCAGTGACTACTCAACTCTGATGGTTGGATCGGTTCTTCTAATCCAAGATGACAACGCTCCTTCAATGCATTGGCCTCCGGGACGAATAGTCGAACTTCATCCAGGAAAGGATAACATTATCCGTGCTGTTAGTGTGAAGACTAAAAATGGCGTTTACAAGCGAGCAGCTACCCGTGTATGTGTAGTGCCACGCGATAACTAGTGCTAGTGAGTGCTGAATGATGTTTGTTGAAAGCAGAGGCTTTCAAGGGCGGGAGATATACTAAAGGAAAAAACGCGGCAACGCCGCTTTTTAGTTTTTAGTTTGAGACAGACTGTGTAGTTTTATGTTTGTTCTTTGTCTTTGGCAACCGGCATAAACGGTGTAAATAGTTATTACTCTCGTTAGTTTACCATTTTTTTGCATAATAAATATTACAGTCCACTAACTAAGCAAATGGTGGTTTTCATTTCGATTATCACTTGAGGAAAAGCCCCAAGATATAATTTGTTCAGTTTGTCGATTTTTACTACAAGCATGCCTATTTTTCATATTCGATAACCTCTTTTCTTTCCCAATCTCCTGCTGACATGTTACCGCGTGACATTGTTGACAGACCTACGGTGTTGACAAATCAACTAACGTTGCCAGCTTGTATTGTCACGTTTTCGGGGTAGCGTAGGAAGAGAAACAACAATCGTAGCTCAAGTATGTCTTCTTTATTAGGCTAGGCAGTGAACACTGTCCAAGAGGGGGTTGTGTGGGTGTGGGTGTATGTGCGTAAGGCCTTCTGATGTGCCGCCAAGCGGAACCCGCTCGATACGAGCAGGGTGCCCCTATGTCCGACACGCCCAAAGGATTTACTTAAGGCACTGCAACAGGGTAACGAGCCGTCCGGGCACTAGAAAGTTCGGACTGTCGCTCGTGACCTCCCTCTGGGGATGACGCCAGAGTTCGGTGTCTTAGCCGAGCTACGGTGCATCCTTTATACTCGTCAGCGACCTCATTACGCTAACCTTGCTGACTATGGTGGTTACTGGGTGTGCACCGTAACTACCAACACGGGTGTGACAGTATTATTTTAGTGGACTGTAAAAATGCACACAGATTGTTTTTATCAATGTTTATTCAACTTTGATGACTGCACAGAAAATATCACTACTCGAAACATGTATGCACCAAACACAGCATGCACATTGCCAGCTGTATGGTACCAGTACTTTACTTTCTCTATAGCCGGCACAAGAACATTGACAGCGACAGTTAATGACTAGTCTTTTGTCACTACCCCTTATGTCTGTCGAAACCACAATTTCTTCGGAGTCAGTAAGGTGTTTTGCCTCTGTGCTGTTTTCTCTATTAATGTTCTGCCTCCAGATTTATACACTCCATGTATTTCTACACCTACTTCTCATACAAAGCAAATCTGAATCTTTTTTGCTGTGACGGTAAATATTATGTGAAATAATTAAGAATTCCTTATCACTTGCTTTTTTTATCCGCGGTGTCGAATCAAAATTCTAAGTTTTTGTACCTAGAAACGTAAAAACGGTAAAAACATTGTCACATTTTTCAATAGCTGTACAGTGGCTATGGAACCCTTCGTGAAAGAGCAAAACATTGATGAAAATGCTACTTATAAGGAGTACAAATTTTCACAGAATGTGTATACTAGATGGAACGGTATTTTCTATATAATAGAAAGGATCCTGAAAGTTAACGATTCAATTGGGAGAGCAATATTGTCACGAATGGAAAATCCATTAATTCAAAAGATGGACTTATTGACTTAAAAACATAAGAATATTCGTGGATTGCGAAATATTAAGCGCACGAGACAAGGTCGCACCAAGATGCACCGAGTGCATTATATCGGTGATGAGTCAACACCACCTGCTTTGCAGGAATATGAAAATAGGCGACGAACAATAACAAACTACGTCAGCCGATCAATCGGGTATAAAACACCCCGATTTCAGCAGTATAGAAAGAGTGTGAACCAATCGACAGTAGTGCGACCAGCTGAACCAGGAAGTCGAGATGTCGACTCTCCTCGGAAAAGAAGATCAAGTTAAGTAGTCCATTCTCCAAAATTGTTCCAACGCGAAAGTGCCAGAAAATGCCAAGCCAGCCGCCAGAAAATGCTAAGTCCTCAGCTTATGAGTCTATGTAAGTACAATTATTAAATTGTCAACTTTTAGTGTGTTTATGGCTGTATTGTACCGATCCATTTATAAATGTTTGGTTAATAGATTTAAGTGTTTAATAGAAAACTCAGTGTTTGATTCCATCCTTAAAACTGAGATCCCGGCACGACGTTTGTCGTCGTGAGTCAGTTTAATTGGTGAACCCAGAAGGGCTCATTAAATAAACGTGACATTTGGTGGAGGCGCCGGTCTGTTTTGAGATGGATGAAAAACAATAGTTGAGTTTTTTATCTTTATTTTATTTTTTGGGGTATGATACAGATTCAGGAAAATAATATGTGTGCGCTATAAAAGAAATTTTAAGTATTATTTTCTTTTGGCTAGGGATAGTAACGTTGATTTATTTAGTGATATTTTGGGGATTACCTTTGCTATTGAAGCGCTCATTTGATAAAATTTTGGTTTAATATGGGTGGTACATCTTCAAAAGAGGAAGAAATTATTATCTCTCAAGCAGGAAACAGTGGAGGATTATCAAATAAAAACAAAAACACTGTTAAAAAAAAGTGAATTTTTAAACCAGAAAAAATATTTTTGATTTTTCTCATCGTGAGTGAAAATTACTTTACTCTTTAAAACAAAAATATATTATTTTTTTCTTTTTGCATAATTAATTTTGTTCTACATTGTCATTTTGAATATTTGTTTTCTAAATTGTTAAAAGCATGTCAGTATTACTGAAAGGATCGTGTTTGATCGATTGGTTTGATCGTGTCTTATGTTAAAAAAGTCAAGAAATTAATGGCTAATATAACTTTACGTACAGCACTGGCCGAACAAAAAGCCCTGGCCATCCCTAAATTTACGTGTCCACCTACGTTTAATCCATCAAGTGATTGCCCCATTACATTTTTAAATAAATATGAAAAGTCCGCAAGATTAAACAACTGGACTTATTCTTTAAAGATTTCATATTTTAATAATTATTTGGACGGACCAGCACAAGTTTGGTATCAAAAATATGTAAATGATCCAAAAAATGTTTTGAATACTTGGGCAATAATTCGAACAGATTTTTTTAAAAGAATTCGCAGGTTACCAGCCATTTCGTAAACTGAAATTTAGATTAAACACGCGTAAACATCGGGACAATGAAGACATTAAAACTTATTATTATGACTTACTTACCTTGGCAAATGAAATTAACCCGGATATGTCTTTTGAAACTTTTAGAGATTATTTTGAAAACGGTTTAAATCCGTCGTGTTTTGAAATGTATTATTTGCTAAGCTCTAATAATAAAAATTTGAGTGATTTAAACCAACTGGTCTTGAAAATAAGTGATATTAAAGAGCGTGTATTATTTAGTCAAATGAATCGGCAAAGTAAATTTTACATTTCGGACGGAATGAATTTTCGGTCTCGTAATGATCGGTTGAAAAACAAATTTGACAAATTCGGTGCTAATCGCACTTGATCACATAAGTATTGTAAAAATTGTGAATTTCAGTCCAACAATTATTGTGGAAATAATAAATACAAAGGGACCAAGTTAAACAAAAAATGATTTCTACTATCAAAATGTGTCACGAGAAAAGCAAAATTATTCTAGGTTTGATCAAAATCGAGGTATAAGAAATAATAATACCAGAAATAATTGTTCATCAAAATGTAAAAATTTTAATCAAGGTAGCAACAAGTTTAACAATTTTGGACAAAATAAGAATTTTTCTACACATCAGAATCCTAGTAAATGTGAAAACTCAATGTTAAGTGTCGATGAAGTTGCTCTAAACTCGACAAACAGTAAAGATAGCAATTTATTGTCAATCAAAGCTTCAATAAATAACGAAGACAATTTGTTTGATGTAATTTTAGACACAGGATGTGCACCAAATTTAATTGATTTAAATCTTATAACTAACATGTCTTTATCATCACACATGATTCACAAATCCAATTAACTTCAGTAGGAGGTTATACTTTTAACCCAGTTGGTACTTCGAAAGTAACTCTAAAAATTAACAACATAAAGTTGGATATTGAAGCATTAGTAGTGAAAAATCTTTCTAAACCTTTAATTCTGGGACATAATTTTCTATCAAATTTTAACGCAATGATTGATAACAATAAAAATATTTTGAGTTTTTCAACAAACAACAACGATAAAGTAACAGTTAATCTCAATCGACCTGATTTAGATGTTACATCTAAAGACCAAGTTCAGAAAGAGTATCTAATGGGTGTAGAAATTTCTGACGTCGAAAAAAACAGTAAAACCTGTAATAAAATTAAAAGTTGCTCGAAAGTATATTGTAAACCGCGCATAATGTACTTGATTTAACGAAATGCATTTTTATTAAAAGAGACAGTTATTTATGTCCAAGAAATCTCTGTATAGGCACACCATTTTTGCAAAATGGGCACAATTTATACATTAAAATTGTCAATAATGGATTTAGAACAGTTCCTATTTTAAAGCATTCTGTTATAGGTAAATTCGATTCGTTAATACAAATACGACAAAGGATTCAATGTTTTGCATTTCAGAAAAACGCGGATCAAAAAGTGCTAAGTTTCAGTTCGATTTTCCTATTCACTCGAAAATGTTACATCCTAATTTACAGACAAGTAACATAAATGAAATCGATAATATAGATTATCGAAGAAAAGTTGCGATGTTTAAATCAACTCGTAAAACTTCACACCAAAATAGAGACACAGCCGACCAAGTCGAATTATAAAATGTAATATTCTCTGTATCCCAATTTTATAGATTACAATATTCAAAGCAAAATGTATGCTTTTAGCATTTCTATTTAGTAGAAGTTTGTATAAAAGTTAAGCTGAAAAATCAAATACTTTGAGGGAAAAAAATGAATTTTACATACTGCAGCATGCTATTAAATTAATTTTTACACGACTTCTAAATCAGAAGTAAAAAATAAAATCCACACTGTAAAACAGCGGATTGTGTTATTTCGATGTCGAGGTCAAGCATTCCCGATAACGACAAAAAATGTGCCGGAATGAAACTTCTAATTGTCGACAAATAATTTTTTACTTATTATGTGTAGGTACCAGCTTTAAATAAAAGCATAGTGCAGAGTTAAAGAGGATTTCGATATGTTTCCATCGTTTGAAAACGAACAGTACATAAAAAATCGAAGGTTATTATTTGGTCGCTTGCAAAAATCGAGACATTAGTGGAAAATAAAGTAAAGCAGACTAATTAGTTCTAGTTGACGCCGCGTGCCGGTGTGACCGACTTGCTTTATTGCACTCGTCTCGTCGCATCGCCGCGAAGGTGTCGATAAGAAAACTGCTGATTGATGAATTTTAATTTTTTTTTTTCTAAATGCACATGATAATTTACCTACATGGAATAACAAGTCGAAATATTGTATTGGCTAAGAATAATTAAATTTGATTTTACTATAGAAAAAATGACAACTGATTTAAAAAGTGACTCAAGTTTTTTTTTACGAATGGTAAATGATACATTTGTAATAAAGTATTTCTGAAGTGATATTTAACACATTCAACACACATACTACTCGAATGAGACGATAGGATCCACACATCATAATAATGTGATTTTATTTTTACTTTATTCCTGCTGAATTTCAACCTGTTAAATAATTTTAACCTGCTATTTAATTGAGGTGAAAAACGCTAGGTGAGCGTAATACCTTATTATGTAAGTGGCACATAGAGTTTGTTTCTTTAACCCACCCATTGTAATGAGTTTTATGAGTAATAAAGTTTCAACTTACATGCAGTTGAACTATTTTTAGTGCATCTGTACGAAGATGTGCAGCTCAAGATTCATAATTAAATGAAATAGATATTGAATTGCCAATGAAAAAATATTGGTATCTTTTATAAAGGAGTAATTTAAATACTCAAGAAGTCAACAGGAAAAACAGTATAATTCAATGTTGGTAGGAGTATTAGCTCTCAAAGTAGTTGTTTCTGATTTTTCCCTTCTCAGTTGAGAAGTTTTTGATACAGAAAGGTCTGTACATGTTGAGAAATATTTGTTTTAGTGCCACACAGCAATATTGTTTGCTGTTATCGATGTTAGGGCGGTGCATGAATTTTTCTTAAGAAACGAACCAAAGATACTCGTTGAATGCAAAATTAGTAGCAGGCTGAAATGATTGTGTGTATGCTAAACCTTATACATACGTTTATTAAGTTTTGGAAATTGGGTCTTTGAAGCAAATTGATACTAGACTTGTTTAAACTCGGATATAAAAAGGTCCATATAAAGTAGCTAAATTTGTCAATATTTTCAGGCAACGGAGATTCCTATTCCTGACAGCAACCGGTTATACGTTATCCTGGAAGTTTGCGTATTAGTTGCTTTAATCGTTTACCTTAATTCCGTTTATAGGATCGTCTCATTACGAGGTACAATAAGTTGTACAAATTTCTAGCAGACTGACTACGACTACTTTTTGAAACAAATATTGAACTGCAGAGCAATTCAGAGTTACAAGTTACAAGCACGATAAAGTCAAAATGCTCATAATTAAGTTATAAAAATGTTTGCTTAAATGAATTATCCTACAGTAGGATATATTTTGTTTTTTGTGCACATGAAAAAATGCGATATATAGGTACGTAAGTACCTAACCAATTGATTAGATAATTCTTTTCTTATGCCGCAGGCAGATGGTGATCACTTTGTTACTTAAGTCATCGCGGTACGATCGTTAACAAAAACTGCGTATGGATAAATATCATTGTAATTCCATTTTGACATGCAAATTTTTAGCATATGAGAATAATTAAGAAAAATGGCCATTGTTATTATAAAAGTTAAAAAGTGTACACTTGAGTTTTGTATCGTGATTTTTCATTGTATGAGTAAATGGATTAATTGAAGACTTTACGAAATAAAACTGGGCTAAATACTTATTGAACTTTGACAAGTAAAGACTGTATTGCACGATCAAGATGTCAAGATACTAGTAGCAAATTTTGAAACTTGAACACTTGTCATATTAGGTTATCAGAAAGGTTAATGAGTGCACCATGCTTAAAACCATGAAATTTGCTGGTTAACCAATTTGGAATAATATCTCAATGAGACCATGTAGGTACCTACCAACGAATAAAGATAAATATATGAAAAAATTAATATTGTCGGTGTAATAATCACCTTGAACATATAGTTGTTTATGCATTTTTGCGAGGAACGCAACTAATTCGCGAGCGATGAGAAATGAATGTGTCGCTGCGCGCATAAATAAATGACTAATTTAAATAGTCCGAGTTAGGAAGACGGTTTACATTATGTGCATATTGATTTTCATTACGTAATTTTTGAATCAACCGAATCATTCCCTATACACGCATACTTATATACCGAATGCTACGTTTCACCAGTTTCGGGTACCAGTAGTACCCCAAACACAACAAAGGGTTGAAACATCAGGAGTGAATTCTGCTGGCGCATCTTCTGGAGGTACGTTTGGACCACAAACTTATGGGACCACCTGAATCCCACGCAAGTCAGGTTGTCCGCAATCCGGCACTGTGCCCAAATCCGGATAACCAGGCGCAAGTGCGAGCAGGGGGGCCCATTAATCCTCAAACTAGAGATGACCTAGAGCAAGCGGTAGCACAGCCGTTTGTTGCTCAGTTAGAGCCTTTTGGAAATATAGGGATAATACAATAACAAGATACTACTTATTGCCTATTCTGATTTTTATACTATTTGGAAAATAGTAAGACAGATACATGGTATATTATGAATTATACCACACGAAGTAAAGAGTTACGAAAATACATCAGCTCCGGGACTAAAATAAAAGCGTACATCGCTTATTTCTACTTCGTCCGGCTGATAATCGAAATGATGACAAACTTTAGCCTTGATTCAGCTTTGTAAGGCAAAGTGAAATCAAGACAAACAATGCAAATTAGTGGAAATGCAATAATTAGAGTTTTTTTAATACGCCAGAAAGGATTTAAGTTAATCATTTAATACCTACTTGCATTTACATACTGATGGCATATTTTTATTTTTACAGAAATCAATGAAGGAAAAACATTTGATTGAAAATATTACATCCAATTTTTGATAAAACAACCTTTTTTTTTAAACAGGCAAATACGTTCTACTTTCCATAACATGAAAAGTAGAGCGTCTTATACTTACGGAGTTCAAACTTTTTAGTTTCAGGACCGGATTCCTGTTTATTTTAACATGTCAGTTAACTTCATAAAGTAATACGTAACACTGCATGCAGAGTATACTTTGGATATAAGTATATTAAGCCTTAATGAACACATATTAACCTTTGTTCCTATTTTTATTTCATGCAAATGCACACATGAGAGAGTCAACAAGCCAGATCGAAATAATACCACACGTTGATCCTGCTCCGTTGAAGACATTTAATTTCTTCCACGACTGCTGACGTTGGTATACAATATAGTCCACACGCAATACCAACACGTCATTGGACTTTTACCCACGTCACATCCATCAATTTGATGCAAGTAATAGGGAACACGTAACATTACATTGGCATTTAGTTATGCGCAGTAAACATCTTCATGGTAAGAGTGAACTATTCTCGGCTTAACAATAATGTGCTCTGTGTTGCGCTATTAAACTATGTTAGATTTAAGAAATTATTTAAATGGAAGCGATGTAAGGCAAATGGAGTAAAGTATTTTTACGCACATTCAATAATTGGTATTTTCAAAGCCTAGATACTTCTTTCTTTATAAATCTACTCCATTATCCTTTTCTGGGTTTATTAGTGTTAGTAAGTTATTTGTGTTAATCATAAGCAATACTATGCTTTAATCATAATGTACTTAATAGTACCGTAACTTATCGATTGTTCCAATGGTTTTTATGTACGTCAATATGAAATTTTGGTTTAATTGTATAATACTGTTACAAGTTAGATATTTTTTCAAGATGGTTGTTTTTAAGGAGAGTATATAGTATCTTTTGTTTTAAAACTGGGGACCAGTTTTTCTGGGGCGGAGGCATATGTCACGAATGGAAAATCCATTAATTCAAAAGATGGACTTATTGACTTAAAAACATAAGAATATTCGTGGATTGCGAAATATTAAGCGCACGAGGCAAGGTCGCACCAAGATGCACCGAGTGCATTATATCGGTGATGAGTCAACACCACCTGCTTTGCAGGAATATGAAAATAGGCGACGAACAATAACAAACTGCGTCAGCCGATCAATCGGGTATAAAACACGCCGATTTCAGCAGTATAGAAAGAGTGTGAACCAATCGACAGTAGTGCGACCAGCTGAACCAGGAAGTCGAGATGTCGACTCTCCTCGGAAAAGAAGATCAAGTTAAGTAGTCCATTCTCCAAAATTGTTCCAACGCGAAAGTGACCAAGCCAGCCGCCAGAAAATGCTAAGTCCTCAGCTTATGAGTCTATGTAAGTACAATTATTAAATTGTCAACTTTTAGTGTGTTTATGGCTGTATTGTACCGATCCATTTATAAATGTTTGGTTAATAGATTTAAGTGTTTAATAGAAAACTCAGTGTTTGATTCAATCCTTAAAACTGAGATCCCGGCACGACGTTTGTCGTCATGAGTCAGTTTAATTGGTGAACCCAGAAGGGCTCATAAAATAAACGTGACAATATTACATTTAAGAAAAGCACCTCAACCTCTCTCAATGTTGTCTCGAGTTTTTTTATATTGATAGTATTAAATGTATTGTAGTAAACTTGAGTTGTTTATGTGGTCTAAGTATAAGATCGCTTCATTAAACGGTTTTGGTTATAAGAACATTCATGACAGAGGTGAATGCGTCATGTGTCACTTGAAAGATGACTAGATTTAGCAACTTGTAATATTACTTTATGTATTTTCAAGAACCTCTTATGTGTTTTTTTTATTTTAATAAACATCCAATTAATTTATAGCCATCTTTATTTGAACAAACGCCCAAACTACAATATGGGTAACCCAATAAGGTATCTTCTTGATTTTTAAAATTCTTACACTTAAAAAGTCAAAGTTGCTATATAAATAACCTGCTGCCATCTAACTCAAATTTTAAAATTGCTCCCTTTCGACCTAACATCCTCATGACTTGATTAAATTACTTCAACAGAAGAAAAAATACCTGCTTAATGCAACGAACCCCAATTAAAAGTGACCTCGATAAGGAGGACGTGGAATGTAAAAAAATTGGAAGAAATATTTTGTATGCCTTTGATCTGGTAAGGCAGGATGAGGTCCAATGTAGACCGTGCAAGTCCATCGTGGTCGTCACATTATGTCACATTTGCGTACCAAATTGCGCGACTTCTTCTTCTTATGCCCTGTGCTTAGCCGCACGGTGGCGTCTGCACTTTTCATACAATGTGCAGAGTGCCGTTCTCGGCTCTTCGAAACATGGTGTCTGCGTCGCTGATGTTACACCAGTTTCGTATGTTTCTTAGCTAGGAGTGTTGCTTTCTTTCTGGACCTCGACGTCTCGAATCAGTGTAGGAATGTTATATTTGCCTCCTTTAAGGATATGGCCAAGACAGGAAACTTTTCTTTCTTTAATGATGTTAAGTATTTCCCGCTCGCAGCCTGCAGTTCTTAAAATTTCTTCATTCGGTGCATGTGCGATCCACGGCACGCGCAAGAATCTCCGGAGGGTCCACATTTCAAACGCCTCGATGCGATTCAGGATTCCAGCTTTGAGAGACCACGTTTCTGCGCCGTATAGTAAGATGGGCCATATGTAACATAACACTTTACTACCCGTAGTCTAAGTGTTAGAGGCAGACTGCGAGCTAACAAGAAGTTTTTATGTTGAAAAAATGTTGTTTTTGCATAGTTCCTTCTAAGTTTAAGCGCGACTAGAACCGGACAAAATAAGAAGAACACCGAACAGGTGGAGGTTGGCAAGGATTAAATAAATTCATAAAACTTGCTGTAGAATGCCAATCAGTTGGAAAATAAATCGTAAGTTTGATAGATATGAATGGCTAATTGCTGGTCTTTGTTCACTCCCAATGTCAACTTCTGCACAGTTACTCAGTTCGCCATGCGAAGATTGACATTAAAAGGAATAGAAAATAAAGACACTTTTCCTAATACACATTACCCATATTAAATAAAAACTCTTCGGCCAAATACTGTGGAGCTGACAAAAGAATAAATTACGCCCATAATAAATGTAGCAAAACAGTAACAAGTAACTATTAACGTTATTAGATACTGTTATAGAAAAGCAAATTAGCAAATAAAATTACACAGTACTCACCTTTCCATCTTTAGTTTATTATTGAAATAAATAATTCCGTGCTATTAAATACATTTATTTATTTTTTACCAGATGCGTTGAACCATTTTCAAGGCTTTAGTACTCTTGGTAAAATCTTCTAGCATTCAAAGTTTTTTAGCAATAAATTTTGTCTCCCTGCTGTTTACTGTTTCATATATTTACTTAATACAAATAACGTAGCCACCAGTTGATTTGATAACTATAAATTCACTATCATACTTTAACGATAGTCTGACAGTTCTAATTAAGAAATTACCGACATGGTCAATTATTATCTATATCCTTATTTACCCATTTTCATGTAATTTCTTCATTTGAATTCGCCAATTAGATTTGTTTGAAACAATTTCTTAAACTGTCACAAACCTCAAAACTGTCACTAGTAAGTAGACAGTTAACAAAATAACTGGCGGTTACATTATTTGCAATGAAAATCTGTAAAATGATAAGTAGCACGGAGACAGAAAAACATTCTAGTTCTGGTAATTTTTGAATCAAGCGACTGAAGAACTTGCCACTTGCTAAAGACAGATATTTTGTTAATAAAAACATGAGCCTTACTTACAGACAAGTCTAATGCAAGATTCATTAAAATCCATCGAAACGTTCTCGAAATATTTCTGAAAATAGATTTTTTTTTCAAGAAATTGGACCATCAATAGCATTGGAACCAGGCACTTCTTCCTAATGACAATTACGTCAAATCGTCATATTTTGATCTAAAGAAGATCACGGTACCTTATTGATCATAGGCTTACTGTACACTCTGTAGAATACCTAACTTCGAGAAATAATATTGTAGTACCTGATGCTCTTCCCGAATCTGATCTGATCAGAAATACTGAATAAATAGTGTAAAGATTTGTGATAACTATCCATGCGATAAGTGATTTTAGTGAGTTTTGATACTGTTAATGATAAGGAATAAAATTGTTTTTTTAATAAAATTTACGAGTGTTAGGTTATTTTTATGCATTCATGCTGTGTTCAATGACATAGATCACAATTGCTAATTTGGGTAGCAAGTTGCCGACAGAAATACTTCCAGGATTGTTGATGTTGGTAACATTTGACCTCGCGACGATCCTTTCGCGGTTCTAGGCGCGTCAAACATTTGTAGTAAGGCCATTTTGCTTCATGATCCACATTTGGAAATTGTGTACACAGCAACTTATGCCTGAAATAAAAACTAGTTTACTTTCAATTCCCAATCAACTTAAATGTAATTTGTTAAAGGATAGAATACCTATGACTGTATGTATATTTATTAAAGTGTCTCGCTATCTAAAATTTGATACAGTCCCACAAGACCCTTTCTGACCTGTTTTTGCAACAGATATGGTAACCATAAGATCGGTGGCCATCCACATGCATCTTCAGTTGTAAATAAACCTCAATTCTGTTATTAAACAAACTAATGCATTTCAGCCATGTAAACATGGATATAATAATTTTTAAGCTGGTGTTGAGCGGTTTTACTTTAGGAAACACTGAATAAGAACAAATACATTAATCAAAAATATCAGAAAAATATGAAGTAGAGTTATATTCTGCTGGACAAATGCCTGAATTAATGCAATCATTACATACCTTGGTAAACTCATTTCACTTTCATAAAAACTTTTGAGGTAGGGTGGTTTCAACCAAGGTGTAAGCTCTGCTCTAGTGCGTTGCAAAAGACTAACCTGGCGCTATCTAGACCTGTTGGTAAACATAGAATTGTTGGCCGCTTCAAAAACACTAAATACTAGTTTTTTAATTAAGGTTTTTCAAGGAGTCAGCTTAAACCACACTTAAACTCACTTTCAAAACGATATTTGTTGCGTATGCGTCAAACTAAATGTTACTAGTACCTACTAAATATATCGTTACGGAATACACCCCAAGAACCTACCCACATTTGTATTCTATCTCGTCCAAGAACGACGCAACTTTTACACGTAGCAACGATAAACTAAATATTTGACATTTAGTGTCTGATCGAAAAAGCGGTGGGTAACAATGGAACTGTTTATATTGTCCTAACAACACTGATAAACATTAAGATTTTTACCGCGGTAAAAACCGGGAAATCATCGATGTGAACAATAGTTTATTCAGAAATAAATTGATTTGATTGAATGATAATGCCACGTTTCTATAAATGAGTGCATTTGTCACAATAAAACTGAAACCCAAGAAACTATGAGGAAAATAGTGAATAATACTGATTACACGCGACGCACGGTGGTAAATCCGCTCTATATGGACATAAATGAATTTTTTTTGTTCTACTTTGAATTTTTTTCTGGGCTGTGTAACGAAGTTACTAATTTTTCGTTAATTTTATTTTACTGGGTACGCGTGACCTTCACTGCTGGGTGCTAGACCGCGGCCATCGTGGCGTCGATGTTGTCGGGGCCGTCCGGAGCCGTTCGAAATGGTTCGGTGGGCTCTGGGAGTGGGTACCGCCACTAACAGCCCCCACCGTTGATTTTGTGTATAAAAGACGGAAAACGGGGATTCTTCGATCACTAAAAGATCGAAAAACAACCAGCCTAGCCGTTCCGAGCCGTTGATAATTCTTATCTCAGCGTATCTGTAAGTAAAAATAGGCACATACCGACCGTCCGGTATTTGTTCTGTTTCTGTTTTAAAACCGTACCGTTAACTGTAGATATTTTAAAACTTGTAAATTGGGGCATTTTTAGTATTTTTCTGTGGTTTTCCGTTTAGGGGTGTTTCTGGTAAGACGGCGCCGGCTACAGTAACTTTCTTTTGAAAACAGTTAGGTAATCCTTCTGGTCCTGTTCCTGTTTGTTTGACACCGGGGAAACGGTGTAGCAAGCAGGAGCGGTGAATCCTGTAGCTCGTTTACTTGGCAACGGGGAAACGAGTAGTGAACGGGTTTGGGGTACTGGAGGGATTAGCGGCTGTGTGACTGGCAACGTCACAAGACTTGAAACCTCTCTTGCATGATTCTGGGGAAACAGTGTGCAATGGAGGCTCTATTTGTCGAATCCCGGGGAATCGGCGCGGCACCTAGAGATTAGGTCGAGTGACGGGAACACCGCTGGTCACGTAATTGGGCCTCTTTGGGTTTTTGGAGCAAATTCCCGCGCCGAGTAGCCAGTTCTACATAACCGTACCGTACCGCCGTACTTACACCGTGTCTCAGACAGTCATAATCTACAGTAGTCAGGCTAAACAGTAGTGAAGGGTCCGTAGATAGTTTTCTTTACCGTTACACGCTTTCCCCGTACCACCGAACAAGGTAGCTGCGTTCCCTGCAGTACCGGTTGTAGGGTTTCCAAACCACCCACTGTCACCGCCAACCACGACCGCCGTAACGTCCACTACCACCAGGTATTTTACGACAGTTACAGGTACTTCTGTGGTGACAGCACTTCCTGTCACTATGACAGGCTTGCCAATTGTCACGTTTGCCCTGCCGCCGACCGTTCACTCACCGCCCGCTGTTTCTGGATCCCCGTTTACCACCGCACCGATGCCGACTGCCCATGTACAAGTACACAACTGGAAAGTGTACTTTGATGGCCGAAACGACCCCGTTGCATTTGTGGAACGTGTCCAAGAGCTCTGTGATGCTCAAGGCATACCCGTGGATGTTTAATTGCAACAAATGCCTGATTTGTTACAGGGTGAAGCCGCATTGTGGATCCGTAATAACAGGGGAAGTTAGCGATCCAGGGGGCAGTTTCTAGCTGATTTTCGCAGCTTCTATTTTCCCATAAACTATGTCGAAGATTTGGAGCTGGAAATTAGTCGGCGACGTCAACGACCGAATAACAGCCTTCCAGTTACCTAACGACAAGAATCCGAAGCCAGTGTTGACAATTTACAAAATACTTGTTGATGATGAGAAGCTCCCATGTAAATCTAAGCCTTGCAAAAGAATCGAAAAACTATTTAAATTCATTAAAATGCGGCGACCTAATTTGGTCATTGTGGACATGGGTAAGGATGTGGAAGGAATGGATTTACATCCCCTTCGCATTTTATGCAAGCAAGTTGGAGCCAGATTAGTGGTTCATGTAACCAAAATAACTAGTGCATCCTAACCGTTCCGTGCCGTTGATATCTGTTATCTCCGCGTATCTGTAAGTAAAAAATAGGCACATACCGACCGTTCGGTATTTGTTCTGTTTGCTATTTTAAAACCGTACCGTTTCTGGTAAGACGGCGCCGGCTACAGTAACTTACTTTTGAAAACAGTTAGGTAATCCTTCTCGTCCTGTTCCTGTTTTTTTGACACAGGGGAAACGGTGTAGCAAGCGGGAACGGTGAATCCTGTAGCTCGTTTACTTGGCTCCGGGGAAACGGAGTAGTGAACGGGTTTGGGGTACTGGAGAGATTAGCGGCTGTGTGACTGGCAACGTCACGAGACTTGAAACCTCTGTTGCATGATTCTGGGAAAACAGTGTGCAACAGAGGCTCTATTTGTCGAACCCCGGGGAATCGGGGCGGCACATAGAGATTAGGTCGAGTGGTCACGTAATTGGGCCTCTTTGGGTTTTTGGAGCAAATTCCGGCGCCGCGTAGCCAGTTCTACATAACCGTACCGTACCGCCGTACGTCATAATCTACAGTAGTCAGGCTAAACAGTAGTGAAGGGTCCGTAGCTAGTTTTCTTTACCGTTACACGCTTTCCCCGTACCACCGAACAAGGTAAGTTTCGTTTCATTAGATAACCGTTACCGTAAGTATTTACTGTAAGTACAGAGTGGGTGTACCAAAAATTTTATCATAGTTAATCTTCTTGTTTGTTAAAAATTCAGGTTGATTTAAATGTTGGGGTCATCATTAGTTCTTTCTTCAGCAGTAGTAGCATCCCTTGGGAAAGTCGACATATGGGAAAGTTTGGCTCTGAATCCACCCATTCCTTTTTTGATAGTTATTTTTCTTGTCTTATGGATAAATATTTGTCCCATGTTTAATATACTTATAAGTGTCTTCCTCAAAAAACTTTACAATACAACATACAAATCTGTTAGTAAGTCACTGTCACTCAATTTTATAGTTTAAGAGACCAAGCCAATTTACTGTGGAGACGACTTTGTGTTATTCAACAAACAGTACCAGTTTCAGTTTAGTTTAACTCCACTTTGTGAAAATGGACTACTTCACAAATCCAACATTGTTTATTTTTTCAAATAATGCGTCACAATGGTCAAGAAACCTTCATAATGGCAGAAATAACATAAATGTACTCGATAATATGTAACGAAGTTACTAATTTTTGGATGCACCTACGAGACCTAAGAAATTGTCGTTGCACTAGCAACGTCACGAGTCAAGAACCTCAATTTCAGGGCCCCGGGAAACTGATGTTGCAATTGAGGCTTTATTTGTCTGATGCCGGGGAACTGTTGGGGCATTTGGAGATTGCAACGAGTGACGGGACCACCGCTAGCTTCGTAACCGCGCTTCTTTGCTAAATTTACTGAAAACCCAATCGTCGGAAAGTCACTTGTCATAAGATGCCGTACCGCCGTTTTAAAGCCGCCTGCAATCCATAGCCGTCCGTTATAGTCCTAAATGGTAGTGCAACAAAGTGTTTTGAAATTCGTTATTATAAGTAAACCCAAGAGGTAAATATTCAAGCAAGGGTGGAACTGTAAAGCGCTGCTAGTGGTGATAAGGCGCAACGGCTCCTTTACCGGTATGTCATCAAAGTGGGGTATCCGAAAGGCGTATAAAATACTGCCCGAAACAGTATTCAGTGCAGTCTTGCACTAACTTCGCAGACTCGCTCTTTTCCTACCACTGTCCGACCGAATGGCATTATGGGGCATTCCCATAATGTAGGCGTAATTCGCATGATGGCATCCTAACCTTATGTTCTGGCGTATGGTAAGAGCATGTCCGGCATATTTTCCCCCTGTCGGCGTAGGTTTCCCCGTCATTATGACGTAGTCCGCATGACGTCACCGGCAACACGTTCTGGCGCATAGTCGGACGTTATCCTGTCTCGAACCAAGTATGGCGTAGGGTCGTATGGTAGTTCGATCATGTTGGAACTGGCGTAGTGCCGGTGCCCGTGTCTTTCGTCGAAGGAAAGGTGTCACTAAAGCAAGACGATCGCCGAGCAACACCGCGTTAGGCTAGGCGGTAGTAAAAGTTAGGCTATATCGTAAAATAGGTTAGGATAAGGTTACGTTACCGTGAGTTGTATCGGCCGATTGTATATAATAAATTGGGTGTACCGTTTGTCAGTTTAGGTTAAGTTGGAAAAATATGAATTAGTTATGAAAAATTTCTGGCCAGCAGCGCCCCGGGCCTGATGGCCAGGCTGGAGGACGAGAGGCCGTGGCCGAGGAGGTCTTCGGTTAAGAAAAAGTAAGCTCACAGCAATAAAGCATTTTTTTTCAATAACAACAATTTTCTTCTTTTTGCAGACCAATCAGCTGCAGCCATTTGGCAGCAGCTCTTTGGGAGGTTTTAGTTAGTAGTTTTAGTATTGTAGTGTGGTTTTAGTTATAAGTTGAGTATTAGTTTATGTTTCTTTTTATTTATGAACATATTTTATTTACAAAATATTTCTTTTGAAATACAAAAGTTATCCGGGCTTATAAGCCATGGTCCAATGGAATTTCTTCCTGACGTTTCGTCCACATCTGCGGCGGACATCAAAGGCGATGACGTAATGGTCAAAGTGCTCTTCCGTACCTCTCGGCGATGACTGGCTCGACTGCTGGAGCGTCGGTCGTATTTATACCCGTGGGGGGCTGCACATGCGCAGAACGGTCTTGCCTCGGCGCAGTTTTTAGACTTTGTACATTGTGACAGCCAGTAATTCAGTTATTTTGACAGTTACGTCAGTCTAGTTTTGTCCAAATTGTAGCCCTTTAAACTGCCGTTTGACTACCCTGAAAAGTTTGTACTGTCATCTGTCAAAGTAACGTCACAATTTGACAATAAATGTGACGTTGCCCCGAAATGTACATTTTAGACTTGGCACAATGTGACAGCCAGAAATTCAATTATTTTGGCACTTACGTCACTCTAGTTTTGACCAAACTGTAGCGCTTTAAACTGCCTTTTGAATATCCTAAAAAGTGTCTAGTGTCAACTGTCAAAATAACGTCACAATTTGACAATAAATGTGACGTTGCACCGAAATGCACTTTTTAGACTTTGTACAATGTGACAGCCAGTAATTCAGTTATTTTGACAGTTACGTCACTCTAGTTTTGACCAAATTGTAGTCCTTTAAACTGCCTTTTATCTGTCCTAAAAGGTTTGTAGTGTCAACTGTCAAAATAACGTCATAATTTGACAATAAAGTGACATTTCAGTGAAATGCTGTTTAAAAGCTTTGTTCAATTTGACTGCTCCTATCTCTGTCGTTTTGACAGTTATGTCACTCTTGTTTTGACCAGCAAAATGAACAGATGTCACTGATGCCAGTAAGACTCAAATTTGCTTGAAATACTCCACTGTGTCCAAAAATCGTTGCTTGAAACAAGGTACTGTCCCAGCATGTTTTGCCACAAGAACTAAACATACTTCCAAGGAAAAACAAACCGTATCAACATGGATTTTACTGCAAAAAAACATGTTGACCTTCGCAATTACGTGGTTACTTGATTCGACGACTTCAGGTTCCGTTCCTAGTGTTTTGCAGCTTCTTTACTTTAAATTTATTATATAGAGATGTCTGGACATACCTAACCGGTTTACATAACGTGTAGATAAGTTGGATTTAAGAGAGTTTAACAACAATACACCACTTAAGTCATTCCGGCAAATGTTAATTATCCGGCAAAACTGACTTATTATTGTTGGATGATGATGGATTATTTAATATAAATTATATAGCCCGCAATAAATTAATGCAAGTGGAAAATATAAAGATAATTGTAATTTTTTCAATTAAGAAGGAGATTTTCAGTTAGAAATCCAGTTAAACAGTATCACACTTTATGTTACATACATACTGTTTTCTACTGTTACAGGGTTGCAGTGTTGCCAAGTCAAAATGTTTAGTAGAGGTAGATTGATCTACCTATATCGAAAACTAAACAATTTACATAAGAAAAACATTATTATACAGGATGTTTTTTTAAAGATTGCGAAACATTTTAATCATCGATTCTACATTTTGCTGCTTCTTGAAGGCTATTCTAATTGCTTAGATGGCAGAGAAACAGATGAAGAAAAGAAGCACAAGACAAAGGGAAAACTGGTGCTTTCCATTGATCCGTCTTTGTTTGTACATATCAAGGATGCAAAAACAGCCGAGGATTTATGGAATAATATAGAATATAGTTTAATCAACTATAGAATATAGTTGAGGGATCTGTATGCTAACACAGGATTTACCCAGAAAATAAATCTAATGTGTACTTTAATTTCCTTGCGTCTGAATAGTTGCGATTCAATGGATCATTATGTTAACCAGGTTATTGAAACTGCCCAGAGACTTCGTAAGGCTGGTTTTAGCATAGATGATGAGTGCATTGGCTTATTATTGTTAGCTGGGCTTCTAGAAAGGTTTAGTCCCATGATCATGGCCATAGAGCATTCAGGAATTAAAGTTAATACTTAGGTTCAATTGACAACAAGCTGCTAGATATGCAGGTAGAAAACAGCAGTATTGGTGGTGCTTTTGCAACCAAACCAAGCAAACATTTGTATCTCCAAGTACATACCAGCAGAAAAACTGTTAGTCAAGCTAATAACTACAAGAAAATCAAGTGTAACACGTGTAACCAGTTTGGTTATTTTAAAAATAAATGTCGAAAACAAGACAATGCAGGCTCAAGCAGTTCCAGTTGCAGTTCCAGTCAGAAAAGGTCAAATGCATTTAGTGCAATTTTTTAAATGGAGTGGAGGTATAATACTAGAAAGAAGAGGTATATAGGTATGTTATATCATGGTCACCACCAAGACCATCTAGAAGCGGACATCGACCCATTACATTGCCAACTCAGCTTAACGGAAATAGCGTACGAAATAGTTATAATAGTTGTATTGTGCAATAAAGCTAAGTCAGATGAACTACTTTATAAATTAAGTATCAAAGTGTCAATTTGCGTCTATTATCGTCTATACGTGTTAAGAGTTAGTAGTACCATTATTTTTATTTGTTTTATTAGAAAGTGTAATCTTTAAAATAATAAATAATGTTTTAAAAAGTGCTTTTTAAGAATAAGCACCCAACAAATTGGCGCAGTCGGTAGGATTCGTAAACGTTGCTAGAACACGAGTATTCTAACTAGTAACGGCGGATTCCAATCCCTTAACGAAACAAAGAACCTAAACCTAAAGAAGAAGAAGAAGAAGCAACAGACCGATCATCACTCGTGAAATCTACGTCCGGAAAGTCTAGTAGCAGGAGCGAGAACTCGGCAGAATGTTGATTTTATTGTAAGTAAAGAATCATCTCGATTTATTTTACATTTTTATATTTTTGTGTGCACAGTTAGCACAACCGTTCGATTTACCAAATATCGTAATTTCCTTCACTAAATCAATTTACCTTAATTTCTATAGTCTAACTGAAAACTACAGAGCTAATAAGTTTTAGCTGAAATAAAAAAACATACCAAGATAATAATTTCCCTATTTTTTAACTATAACTATAATTTGACTAATTTAATTAAATCAAAATGCCAGATACAACAGCAACAGTTGTAGAAGTAGAACCTCACAAACTATCTGAAATTTTGTCAATAATTCCTGAATTTGACGGTGATCAAATCTTTTTAGGAAATTTTATTGATGCTTGTAATTGTGCTTTTAATATGGCTACAACACAACAAAAAGTATTTGTTTTAATTCATATTAAAAATAAAATGAGAAACCGAGCAGCTCAGCTGATAAGCTCTAGAAATCCATCTACTTTTCCAGAACTTAAACACTTATTAACTTTACATTTTGGAGACTCCAGGAATCTTTCTTCTCTCATTCAAGATTTGCAAAGATTAAAACAATTACCTAATGAATCTCCTCTAACGTTTTATAATCGACTTCAAGTATTGAATTCAAAACTACTTGCAAATATTCAAAAATCAAACTTATCTAGACAACAAAAAGATGCTCAAACTAGTTTAATAGAAACTATGGCACTGTACGCTTTACCTACTGCCTTAGATTTTCGCTTAGGACAATTAATTCGTGCCAGTAATCCACAAACTCTATTAGAAGCTCAAAGCAGAATTCGAAGAGAACTTCAATTGTCTTATTTTGAACAACAAAAATCGAGTATAGTAAATCAAAACCCTAAACCACAAACCAAGCCTAATTTGATCCCTAGATGTAACAAATGCTGCCGTTCTGATCATATTTCATCTCAATGTAGACAAATGTTAAATCAAAGGCCTCACCAATTCCATCAACCCAACTCTAACTTCCAAAAACCATTTTTTAATCCTTCAACAAACGCTGGTATGCAAAGACCTAGTAATAACAATAGTAATACACAATCATATCGACCAACTCATTCTGTACCTAATCAAAATAATTTTCAACCTAGACTGAATTCGTATCAACGTCCTTTTAACTCTAATCCACCTCAAAGAACTTTACATGTACAATATGAAGATTTTCCTAACGACCCCGATTTTAACGAACAACCCGAAACTGATATGTTCCAACAGTATTCGGATGAGACTGACTCTTATCTTGAAAATGAAAATTTTAATGACTCATTTGTCAACGAAACTGAAAACAGGCAGGATTTTCAATTAGCTTCAACAAGCAATCATCTCCCGGAAAAATCTAAAATTCCAAACCCAGTTTCAGAAATCGAATCTCAACTTCAAACTTTGAACCTAGACAACATGAACCCAAACATGAACTTTTCAGAACAAATGTTTCTTTAAGTCCACTCAATTCTAAGAATTTTTATTACATTGACGACGCTTCAAAAACTTTTAAATTACTTATTGATACCGGAGCAGGAATATCAATTTTTAAAACTAATACTGTAAAAAATTATCCTCGCAGGGATGCTGAACATTTAACCGTACAAGGAATAACAGATCAAAAAGTTTTAATCACCAAATCCGTTTATAGCCCTTTTGCACCTGGAAGTGATCATAAAGTTTACATTTACGATTTAGACATTGATTTTGATGGTATATTAGGCTTAGATTTTCTAGAACATTATAATTGTATTGTTGATTTGAAAGCGAAAAAACTTATCACAAATTTAAAAACTATCCCTTTACATAAAATCACTAACGATTCATACCCTAGTTCCGTTTCAAATACTACTAATCAAAATATAGAAAATTCCTTTTGCAATCAAGATCATAAAAATAAAATTTCTATTGAAGGTCGAACCGAAACAGTTTGCAAATTAAAATGCAATCTGATTAACACTAATGCAATTCTCCATGCACAGGAAAAAGATAAGGTCCGATTACCTAATGCTTTAGTTACAGTCAATGAACAAGGTGAATTCCTGACATCTGTAATAAATGCTAACGTAATAAATAAAACTGTTGATTTTTCAGACCTTATTATAGAACCATTTGACCCCGAATCCCAACACAACGAACTTGTTTATTCTCTGAATCCCGACAGTAATACTGACCTTTCACAAGACAGACATTCGCTAATAAAAAAGCAACTTAGAACAGATCATCTTAATGACGAAGAAAATTGTGCAATCACTGAACTTTGTCTTAAATTTTCTTATATATTTTATCTCGATGGCGATTTACTAGCGAAATAAAACATTCAATTGAAACTAAGGTTGCTAGACCTGTATTTTCAAAATCTTATAGATATCCGCAAATTCATAAAAAGGAAGTAAAATCCCAAATTAACAAAATGCTTGATCAAGGAATAATTCGTCATTCTACATCTCCATGGTCTTCCCCTGTATGGGTTGTCACAAAAAAACTAGATGCTTCTGGCAAACAGAAGTGGCGTGTCGTAATAGACTATCGCAAACTCAATGAACTGACAGTTGATGACAAATACCCCCTACCAAATATTTCCGATTTATTTGATCAACTAGGCAAGTGTGAATATTTCACAACACTTGACCTTGCTTCTGGCTTTCACTAGATTGAGGTAGACCCAAACGATATTTCAAAAACTGCTTTTTCTGTTGAAAATGATCTTTACGAATTTGTTCGTATTGTCACGTTAAGGTATCACGTACAAGTTGGTTGAGGGGGAAGAATACACAGGATTCCACAAGTAACCCACTTTTATTAAGACGTGAAGAACCCGGTAAAGACGTGAAGAACCTAGCAAAGGGAGGTAAGTAGGAACGGCAACTTAAGCTGCGCGCCCACACTATTTCCTTTGCTAGGGCTGATCTAGGGTGTGGCACTTGGTCACCTACTGCTCCACGTTAAGTTCCACAATAGGCATACCCAGACTAACCCAGAGATCAGTCAGTGACTTCCCTCTGGGGAAGACCCCAGAGTTCGGTAATCTGTACGTGCTTTTGGTGCAGTATTTATACCCACATCATGACCCCAATTCGCCAATCTTGCTGACACAAACATTGTACTGGGGGAGACCGGGGCAACTTAGGGTAACGGCACCTAGTGTAATCTTTATGTTACAGTATGCCATTCGGACTCAAGAATACACCGTCCACTTTTCAGCGTGTCATGGACAACATTCTTTTAGGTATTCAAAATGAACGTTGTTTAGTTTACATGGACGACATTATTGTCTATTCACCCACTATTCATGAGCATTATTAAAATAAGTTTTTAAGCGTCTACGTAAAGTTAACTTAAAAATCCAACCAGATAAATGTGAATTTTTAAGAAAAGTAGTTGCTTATCTTGGACACCTAATCACTCAAAATGGCGTAAAACCCAATCCCGAAAAAGTAAAATGTATCGAACAATTTCCAGTCCTTACTTCTCCTAAATAAATTAAATCTTTCTTAGGTCTTGCCGGTTACTACCGAAGATTCATCCCTAATTTTGCAAAGACTTCCAAACCATTAACTAAATTACTTCAAAAAGATGTCACCTTTTATTTTGATGAAGAATGTGTAAACTCTTTCAACACATTAAGAAAAGCTTTAACTTCAAATCCAATTTTAATTTACCCAAATTTTGATGAACCATTTTTGCTGACAAAGGACGCAAGTTCATTTGTTATTGGTGCCGTTTTATCCCAAGGTCCTATTGGAAAAGATCTTCCAATTGCTTACGCTTCACGAACTTTATGTAGTTAATAATAATAATAATAATAATAATAATAAATTTATTGCCATCAAAATGATACCAAGATCACAAAGCAACGTCACATGTTGGTGTTTGAAACACCTAAAGTAAAAGTAGAGTTTACATTTTTAAAAATTTAAAACTAGATTGATGTATAAGTGACAGTACATATTTAAAATACAACATTTAATAATATGACAATTACCTGGTAAAATTGAAACAATAATATTGTTTTTCCTTAAGAAAAGTGATGACTCTCTCTCTGAACGAGGCGGCAACCCGAACCCGTCGAATATCACGTGGCAACATGTTGTATGCTTTGATCGCTCTATAAAAAGGGCCTTTTTCGAAGAAACTTGACTGATGTCTGGGTACGCGAAGATCAGTAGCACACCTGGTGCCCATCGACATTTCGGGGGTATAAATATCACAGTTTCTATTAAAGAGCTCAGGGTTTTTCTTCACAAAAACCACCAGTGCCAGGAAATACAATGCCGGAGCAGTAAAAACGTTAAAACTACTAAAATAGGATTTACAACTAGTGATAGGTTTTAAATTGAATATAGTACGAATGATGCGTTTTTGCGCTATGAATACCGACGATGAGCCGCCGGCTGAAGAACCCCAGAACAGGATACTATATGAGATTAATGGTTGGACACAGGAAATGTAATACATTCGAATGGAATCTAAGGTCAGAACATCTCGGAGTCGGCGCAAAAGAGCGCAGATGCTGCTTAGTCTGGAAACAAGGACTCTGCTGTTTATCTCCCAATTTAATTGTGGTTCCAGATAAACTCCTAGAAATTTTGTGCCGCTATCGACTGGAATAGATCCACCTTTACAGGGAACGTAAAGGGAGTAGTTTTGCTTTTGTTTATCAAAGTTTAGCAACCGAGTCTTTTCAACATTCAATCTCAAGCAGTTTTCCGCGCACCATTCTTCCATGGTTTGTAGCGTTTTTGAGCAAAAAGATGATAGGGTTTTGTTAGTTGAACATGCCAATATGACCGAAGTATCGTCAGCATACTGACAGACCATTCCGTCGTCAACTCGTTCGGACAATTCGTTGACATAAATTATGAATAAGAGTGGACCCAAAATGGATCCCTGCGGGACTCCTTGTGTAATTTTTCTTGACTGAGATATATGTGTAATGCCATTTGACGTTATTGAAACACACTGACTTCTGTTTTGTAGATAAGACTGAACCAATCTAGAACAGACTCCCCTAACACCGTATCCCTCCAGTTTTTGAATTAAAAGTTCATGATTAATATTGTCAAAAGCCTTTGACAAATCGAAATAAATACCAGCTACCTTGTTTTTATTATCTAGATTTTCCATAATATAATTTATTGTATTATATATGGCCAATCCGAAACATCATACTCCACAATTGAAAGGGAACTCCTCGCAATCGTATGGACAGTCAAACATTTTCGACCATATCTTTTTGGCCGTAAATTCACTCTCATTACAGATCATCGTCCTTTAACATGGCTTTTCTCAATAAAAGACCCCGGAAGTCGCTTAACACGTTGGCGGCTAAAGTTAGAAGAATACGACTATAAGATCGAATACAAACCCGGAAAAATTAATAGCAATGCCGATGCATTATCAAGAATAAAAATCAATCATTTTCAAGAATGTGTAAAGTTTCACACAAAGCATAACACATACACACTTATATAAAACCACATCTATGAACGATTATTCAAAAATCGAAATATCTAATTTACAACTTATCGATAAATCCCATAAAAATATTGTCACATTCTTTCGGAGGAATAGACTTGAAGAATTACATCATTAAATCATTGACGATAAATTTTTTATAATCCCGTTGCCCTACGACAACGACTCCGTAGCTCCAGTTCTCTTTTTCACTTTATACAAAGATCGTGATAAATTTGAACCGAATACAACGTATTGTATAGAAAATAACATACAGTTACCTATAACTGAAATGCTATGTTTTATTTTAGCTGATAAAGACATTTATTTTAAAATAATATTTTAAAATGATTGTCTCTATTTTGACATATTATGTCAAAATATTGTCAAAACTCCAGAGCCAGACCAAATCCCAATAATTTTACACCAGTATCACAGCGGAAAAAATAACTTGAATGAATGAATGTAGTTAGATGGGCTCCCTACGGAGAAGACACTTAGGCCGCTAGCCGGGCCCATTGTGACCCATCACAAGCTAGTACCCCTCCAATTCGGTGGCCCTGACAAAGCTGCAGAGCCTCCTTGGCCGGGTACCTTGAATATCTAAGGGGTTGATCACACTCTTACCCCAAAGCTCTTTTCTGATCGTCGCAAGTGCCGGGCACTGTGTGAGAACATGTGTCGGAGTTTCCTCGTCTTCCTGACATAAGCGACATATCGGATCCTGTGACAGACCCAGAATGTGCATGTGTCTTCTCATCTGACAGTGACCCGTGAGAAGTCCTGTCACACATCTGAGGTCCTTTCTGGATAATTCCATCAGTGACTTCGACTTGTTCTTTGAAAAGAAGCCCATGAGACATCGCGACTGCCGCATGCCTCCGGCCTCCTCCCAAGCAATATCGGATCTTTGCCAGAAGATACGGTCCACAAGGGCGGATCCGACCACACCGGCAAGTCCTACAATAGGTTCGGGCCCTACGGGGCTCTCTTTGGAGCCACATAGGGCCAACCTGTCCGCCTCCTCGTTTCCCCTAACACCGGAGTGCCCCGGGACCCAAGTTAGGCGTACCTTGGCCATCCGCGCGAGCGACAAGAGTGTTTTCTTACACTCCAGCACCAGCGCAGACGTCGTTGAATCAGCTTTTAAGGCAGCCATTGCTGCCTTGCTGTCCGTACAGATAAATATATCCTTCCGGTATAGCGGTGAGTTTAAAATAAACTCCCCGCATCGGATGATCGCAAAGATCTCGGCCTGGAAGATGGTACAGTGGCAGCCTAGAGGGAAGCTAAGCCTCGTCCCCGAAGTTGCACCATACACACCTGCCCCTGCCCCCGTCACGGTTTTGGATCCATCTGTAAACCAGACGTCTCCATGCGACGGGAGGATAGAGTTTTGAGAGAAATTCCAGTCCTCCCTCTCGGGTACTACAAACTTTAGAGGTCCGCTTGACAGAAGCGTCGGAGGCACCCGATCCTGCTTCATCAACAGTTCCGGGCACTCCCTCAACGCCTCCCCCCAGCCCCCGAGATGACCCCACGGTTCAGCTGAGTCTGTAATCAGCATATTGAGACCTGCCAGTCTGTGGGCTGCCCTGGCGGCTTCTTTTTGTATAAACAGGTGCAGCGGCTCGAGCCCACATAGCCGCTCCAGTGCCCTTGTTGGGGCAGTTTTCATTGCACCTGTAATACAGACACAGACAAGTCTTTGAACCCTGTCCAACAAGGCTCGTGACTTGGCCGTATCCATAGCTCCGGACCAAACAATCGCTCCGTATGTTATCATTGGGCGAACAACAGCGCAGTATATCCATCGAAGGATTCTCGGCTGGAGTCCCCACGTGGTATCAAAGGCCCTTTTGCACGCCCAGAGAGCATTGCGGGCCTTCCCGATTTTTACTGCAAGGTGCTCGTTCCAGGTCAGCCTGGAATCTAGAATGACCCCTAGGTATTTGACCTGGGATTTGTACCTCAGAATGCGGCCAAACAGATTTAAGTCCGGCAACGGTCCGAGTTTTCGTCGTCTCGTAAAGATGACGACTTCCACTTTTTCCGGGTTCACAGAAAGCCCCTCCCCCTCACACCAAACCTGTGTTGATTGAAGGGCAGCCTGGATATTCCTCGCAGGGCCCCGACGGCACGACCACTCGAAAGAATGGCCACATCGTCCGCGTAGGCCTGGGCGTAGACATCTGCGGAGTTGAGTCTCCACAGCAGAGTATCAACAACTAGGCACCAAAGAGTAGGCGAGAGAACGCCCCCTTGGGGGCATCCCCTGGCGACCCACGCCTCCGACGTGACTGCGTTGAGCTCCGCAAAAACCAAACGGTTGGACAACATGGTTTTCACCCACCCGGCAACCACCGGATGGGCCCCACGCCGCTCAAGGGCTTGGCATATCGATGCAAAGGAGGTGTTGTCAAACGCCCCCTCTATATCCACAAACGCCGCAAGGGTGGCGCATCCGGGCGCTCTGCCCTTCTCCAGCCTCTGTACGAGGTGATGAAGGGCGGCCTCCGTAGACCTACCCGCCCTGTAAGCGTATTGCTTCTCGTGTAGAGGAGCCACAGTGAGCAGCTCCTCCTTAATATGACGGTCCACAATGCGCTCAAGAGTCTTCAACATGAAGCTCGAGAGGCTGATGGGACGAAACGATTTCGGATTAGAGTAATCCGCCTTTCCCGGCTTAGGAATGAACACGACTCTCACTCTTCTCCAGGCCTCAGGGATGTACCCCAGAGTGAGTGATCGCCTAAATATCCCCAGCAGGACCAGGATCATCTCCTCCGGGCTCCTCTGGAGAAGCGCCGGAAAGATACCGTCAGTCCCCGGCGACTTAAACGGGGCAAACGAGCATATAGCCCATTTCACCCTTTCAAAAGTAACGATACGGTCAGCAAACGCACGGTCTGCCCGTACGTCACAATTCCCGCTTTCCGTGAGTATTGGCCCCACCTGACTCGACCCCGGGAAGTGAGTCCCAAGCATGATGCCTAGGGTCTCCTCCGGTGTCTCGGTAAAGCCCCCCTCCGGCCGGGCCACAGAGCCCAGGCGCAAGCACGACTCCCTCCTGAGGATCCGCGTTAATCTGGACGCCTCAGTGGTGTCCTCAATGTCCGAGCAGTACCTCCTCCACGTATCTCTACGGGAGTCTCGTATCGCTTTCTTGTAGAGCTTCTGAGCCAACTTGTGGTTGTCCCAGTGTTCCACAGTATTGATCCTTTTTGCTTTGTTAAAAAGCTTACGGACCTTCTTACGGTGTCTCTCTAAGAGAGAGTTCCACCATGGCGTTCCTCCAACTACCCGTTCCTTAGCCGGGCAGTTGTGCTCGTATGACGCTAGTACGGCGGCGTTAAAAAATAACTTACATCGTGGCATAAACGAAACCATTAAAAGAATCAAAGAAAAGTATAATTGGCCAGGTTTAACCAAAGATGTTGAAAAACTAATCAAGAGTTGTGAAACTTGCAAAAAGTAACCTTGCAAACTCCAAGAACACCTTTTGAACGAATTAACATGGATTTATTTGAATATCCAACTCGCAATTATGTACTCACCATTCGTGACGAATTAACTAAATTTACTCAAGCTTACCCCATCTGATAAAAAAGCTTCTAATATTGCTAATACCTTAGTAGTATTTTTCCAGCACTATGGTACTCCTTTGAGAATACACTGTGATCGTGGTAAAGAATTTGATAACGTACTCGTGAAAGACCTCTGTCGCCTTTTCGATATAAAATTAACTTTTTCAAGCGTAAGTCACCCCCAATCAAACGTTTCAATAGAAAGATTTCATGCTACACTAAATGAAATGATCAATATTAAAAAAAAACAGAGCATCCTGACGAACATCCTTTTAACATTCTTCTATACGCTGTAATATCTTATAATAATACAAAAAAAAAAACTCATGGTTTCAGTCCTTATGAATTAGTATTCGGACATACCTCCAGTGTTATATCATGGCTGTAGTTTACGTATAAGATCGGTCAGTTGTCATGTCTATGTTAAAACGGTGTGTCAACTGTCAAGGTAGAATTAGGTGTAAAATGTTGGGAATACTTGATTCCTGTTTTTCGGGTTGTTGTTCTGTGTTTAAAAGCTGCCAAGCACGTTTTGTATTAGATGTTAAATATAAGTTGTTAAAGTGGTTATTTTCTGGCCTTTTCATTTAGTTAAAAGACCCCGATGTAACAAAAGTGGCGACGAGGGTAAAATTGGAAGCCTTAAGTTTGTATTGATTGTGGAAATTAGTGATCCACACCGGCTAACCTAACTATTTCGGAGTGTCTTATAACCAGAGCTTAATTTCCTTTTAAAAACCACAATTATTAGCAGTTTTGGTAAGCAGTGTCTTACAAGGAGTCCGGAAAAAGCATTTATTTATCTTACAAAGATGGATGCAGAAGAAGTGATTGTTCCGAATGTAACAGTTATTAACACTGGAAATTTGTCAAATATCCGCGTGTTCAATATTGGCGATGACTGGGAAGTGTTTGTCGAAAGGCTGGATCAATGTTTAAGGGCAAACAGGGTTGAAGAAGATAGAAAGGTATCAATTTTAATCACATCAATTAGTGAAGATACTTATAAGATTATTAAAAATCTTTGTCACCCTGAAAAGCCATTTGAAAAGTCCTATGCTGAGTTGGTTAGGCTGTTGGATAGTCAATTTAGACCAGCGGTGTCAGTGTACAGGAAAAGGATTCAGTTTGATTTGCTTCGCCAAGGGGAGGAGACAGTAAACCAGTGGTTTGTAAAAATTAAGAAGACTGCAACCGATTGCGAATTTGGAAACATGTTGGAGGAGCGAGTTAAAGACAAGTTTGTGGCTGGATTGAAGTCTGGACCCATACTCGACCGGCTTTGTGAAGAAAAACCAACCAGGCCTTTGATGCAGATGCTGGAGATTGCAGTAGCAAAGGAAGCTGCTTTAAAGGAGTCTAGGGTAGTGGCTGTCAACCAGATTGCCAAGAAGACCCCACAGACTTCCACTATAAGCTCTAAGAAGTCATTTGTAACAGAGGGCCAGCAACGAGGGACTGGTAAGCAGTGGTTATGTTTTCACTGTAATAAAAGTGACCATGATTTTAAAAAATGTAAATTTAAGAAATTTGTGTGTAGTAAATGCAAAAAGAAGGGTCATATTGTTGCAGCTTGTAAAGCTGACATTAAAACCACCCATTTTAATGACACAGATAGCACTAGGGAACTTGATCTTTTTCATATAAAAGATGTATTACAAATGGGGTCAAATCCTAATGGCTTTGTGAAACCTTTATGTGTTAATGTTTTAATAAATAGTAAGCCAGTATGTATGGAGGTTGAACAGGTGCTGGTATGTCATGTTTGCCATATGATTTGTATAAATTACATTTTTCTAATGTCATAGTTTTAAAATATTATGATGGTCCTGAGCGCATCCTAAGGGCATGATAAGTGCTTCTGTCTGCATTGGTAATGTATCTCATACATTTAATTTTGTGATAGTCGAAGGAGCTACTCGAGCTTTATTGGGTAGAGACATTTGGGCTAAATTTGGTCTTACTTTGAATGGTGTGACAGTTGTTTTTAAAGGTAAGGAGGTGAGTGAACAAGCTGGTATAAGTCTTTTTAAAGTAGGTTTAGAAAATATGCTCACTAATAACCCTTCATTAGAGTCAATGCTGTCAGGGTATTCAAATATTTTTAGTAATGAGTTAGGAACTTACAATGGAGGTCTAATTAGGCTGGAAACTACAGAAAATATTCAACCTATTTTTAGAAAACCTCATCAAATTCCTTTTGCTTTTAGGAATAAGGTAATAAAAGAGTTAGAGAGCCTTGAGAGTGAGGAGGTGATTGAAAAAGTTGATAATGCTAAATTTGGAACTCCTATTCTTTCTGTATTAAATACAAATGGGTTAGATATACGTTTATGTGCAAATTATAAAATGACTATAAATAAGTATTTAAAAGACTTTAACTATCCCTTGCCCAGAATAGAGGATATTTTCGCGGCTTTGCAAGGTGGTCAGAAATTTACAAAATTGGATTTTCGAAATGCTTACAACCAGTTATGTGTAGATGAAGAGACAAGTGAGTTGTTAGCTTGGAGTACACCATACGGTATTTTTAAAGTCAAGCGACTTCCATATGGTACTAAGCCTGCATGTGCCATTTTTCAAAACATTGTGGAAAAAGTTCTTCAAGGTTGTAAGGGTACTGTTAATTATTTAGATGACATTGTTGTTACTGGTAGTAATGATAGGGAACATCTTGAGAATTTAAAGCAGGTGTTTGAAAGATTGAAGAAATCAGGTTTTAGATTGAATTTAAAAAAATGTGAATTTTTCAAAAGCTCCATATTTTATTTAGGTCATAAAATCTCAGCAAAAGGTTTAGAACGAGATAATCAAAAAGTTAAAGCAATTCTAGACCTGCCTAGACCAAAAAATGTTACAGAAATTAGAGCATTTGTAGGAATGGTAAATTACTATTCAAAATTTTTTAAAAATTTGTTGAAAAGCTAAAACCTTTCTACGAAATGTTACAAAAGGGTGCTTCTATTAAATGGAATGATAGGTGTGAGAAGTATTTTAATTTGGTCAAGAAAGAAATATCATCTGACTGTGTTTTAATGCACTATGACCCAGTTAAACCTTTGAGGTTGGTGTGTGATAGCAGTCAGTATGGGTTAGGAGCAGTTTTGTTACATATTTTGCCTGACGGATCTGAAAGGCCTATTTGTTTTGTGTCCAGAGTTTTATCTAAAGCTGAGAAAAACTATAGTGTTATTCATAAAGAGGCACTTAGCATTTATTGGGCCGTGCAAAAGTTGTATCAGTATTTGGCAGGTAGAAAGTTTGAAATTATATCAGACCATAGGCCTTTGCAAGCTTTGTTTGGTAAAAATAAAAGCTTACCTCTTATGGCTGCTGGTCGTTTGCAGCGTTGGTCATTGTTCCTGCAAGGATTTGACTATACCTTTAAATATATTAGGGGTAAGAAGAATGTAAATGCTGACATGTTAAGTAGATTACCCCTTCCTGTAGAAAATGATGTGGTGGAGCATGATGAATCTGATTATCTACATTTTATGGAAAATTTACTACCTATTGACTTGTATAAACTTAGATCTGAAACCCGTCGAGATCCTGTTTTAGGAAAAGTAGTTTAATTTGATTCGATATGGTTTTCCAGAAAAGGTAGATAATAAATTATTACGGCCGTTTGTATGTCGCAAGGATGAACTTTCAATTGATAAAGGAGTAATAATGTGGGGATTTAGAGCTGTAATTCCTACAAAGCTCCGGCCTCAGTTATTAAAAGAGTTGCATGGTACACATGAGGGAGTGTGTAAGATGAGAGCTAATGCCCGAGCGTATTTTTGGTGGCCTTCACTAGACAGTGAGATTGAAAATTTAGTAAACCGTTGTAGTGTATGTGTTTTGTCCAAACCGGAACCAAAAAAGTATGTTGTTTCCATGTGATAAATCTTCTTATTTCTTTGAGAGGATACATGCTGATTTTTTGGGTCCTATACAGGGCAAAATGATACTTATCCTTGCAGATACATTTTCAAGGTGGGTTGAGGCATTCATCATGAACTCAACTGATGCAGCGACCACTGTAGAAAAATTTAGAGAATGTATGGCTCGATTAGGTTTACCTAGGGTAGTAGTTACTGATAATGGACCTCAGTTTAGTTCGGAATTATTTTCTAAGTTCTTGTCCGGAAATGGAATTAAACATCTAACATCACCGCCTTTTCACCCTGCAACTAACGGGTTTGCGGAAAATGCAGTTAAAAGCTTTAAGAATGGTCTTTACAAGGCAATTATGGACAATTCGAACAGGAATGTGTCTTTTGAAATATTGATGAGTAGATATTTATTCCATTACCGAAATTCTGTGCATTCGACAACTGGAGTTTCACCTTCTAGTTTGGTTTTTAGACATAAAATTGGAAATAGGTTTGATTTACTGTCCAGTGAAAAGAGTAGGGGAGATGAGAATGTTAAAGATTATAAGGGTGTTAGTCAAGAGCAATTTAAAGTTAATGATAAGGTTTTATGCCGTGACTATCGAAATCCTAATCGTAAAGCTTGGTGTAAAGCTATTATCGATGAGGTTTTGAGTGAGCGTATGTATTTGTGCAGATTAATTGATGAAGATTTAGTTTGGAAAAGGCATCTAAATCAAGTGGTTAGAGATAAAGAAAATCTACTTGATTCAGATTCTTTAGTTGAGTCTAAGGTAGAAAATAAGTTGCCTTGTATTGTATCTGAGGCTCACAGACCAAATATTGCAAGCGCTGAGTCTGGCAGTGAAGTGATCGGTACCGCGATAAGTGCTCCAAGTTTAACGGAGAAAACGCAAGATCATTCTGTTAGTGAAAGCAGTGCTGAAAACTCTGACTTAGACCTAGAGTCTGCAGTCAGGTTGCCTATTAAACCGCCTGAGGTGTTAGTTAGGGTTAGTGATAATAATGATAGCGAAGTTCCTTCTTCTAGTTTAGACATAAGGGCTAGGCCAAAAAGGAAAATTAAGCCACCGCAGCGTTTAAACTTGTGAAGGGAGGGATTGTTATATCATGGCTGTACCATGAGTATAAAAGGAGTTTACGTATAAGATCGGTCAGTTCTCATGTCTATGTTAAAACGGTGTGTGTTGATTACTGTTTATTTATTGACTTGATCTTGTGTTTCATAAACTCTAAAACTTGTCTCTTTTTTTTATGCGCTTAAGGACCTATAAATTTCGTGTTTCTTTTTTTTTACCTTTTTTTCCGCGACAATACGGCACACTGTCTATCATAAGGGACACCTAGAACTGCGTGCGCAATAGCGACAGTACCATTCAAAGTGTCGACCTAGCAGCATCAAGCTAAAAGCGTACTCAACTTGTCACGTCTTTTTTTGACTTTTTTTCGTATTACCGCGACTCGCGAGTGTTACTCACTCCAGTCCATCCAAGCCGACGAATCCACATTTCTTAACGAGAGCGCTCTGCAGGAAATTTATGCTGATTTTCAATCAATTCACAATGACATTATTTCTTTAATTGCCAGTGATACTGACTTTGCTGCCCAAGACAAAATAAGAAAATTAGCAGATAAATATCTCTATGATGTAAAGTCCAAGGTCCGTTCTATTCAATCGCCTGCACAAGCTCCCGCTGCCTCTGATTTTAACACTTCGCAAAATACTTCACCTCTGTCGGCCGCCAGGCTTCCAAAAATCAATATTCCTATTTTTGAGGGCAACATTAAAATGTGGCCATCATTTTTCGATTTGTTTGAGAGCATCATTCACACTAATGTTAATTTATCAAATGTCGAAAAGTTTCACTATTTGATTACTTCATTGAAGCAAGAACCACTGAATCTTATTAAGGGCTTACCCCTAACTGAAGACAATTATGAAACTGCCTATAATTCTCTTGTAACTCGTTATGAAAATAAAAGTTTTTTAGCCACTGCCTACTTAAATGAAATTTTTGACGCTCCTTGCTTACAAAAACAGTCTCCAAAAGATATTCGACATTTATTAAATACCTTTACGGAAAATATAGATGCTTTAAAGGCTCAAAATATTGATACGGACGGTTGGGATTTTGTGCTTTTCAATATTTTGGCTCGCAAATTAGATACAAAATCCAGAACAGAGTTTGAACTCCAACATAACCAAGAAACTATTCCCACGTATAAAATGCTTACCACCTTTTTAAGTGCCACGGCAATGGCTTTGGAGACTGTCCAACATGCTTCAATCTCTACTAACTTCAAGCACGTTTCCTCGGGTAATGGAAACAGAAAACCCTCCTCTGTCTTTCTGAATTCAGATGCTGTATCTGGGCGGTCTTCAAATCAAGCCTCCAACTTCAAATGTGCCTTGTGTTCCCAAAGTCATGCTCTCTATCGTTGCTACATTTTCACTTCCAAATCTCCCATCGATCGTTTCAACTTTGCAAAATCTAATAGTCTTTGTCTAAATTGTCTGCACCCTCGTCATTCAGCACGCAATTGCAAGTCTTCTACAAGGTGTCGCGTGTGCAATCAGTTACATCACACCCTATTACATCTAAACCAAAACCCTGCGGTTTCTTATCCCTCTAACGATATTACAGGGCCACAACATTCTGCAAGTACTTCTGCAGTTTCTTCTGAGAACTCGGGTTCTTTGCAAGCTTTGCAATGCAGCAGCAGTTCAGTTCCCCACTCATTCGCACAATCTACAGTTCTCCTTTCAACTGCTGTCATTCAAATTAAAGATAATCAGGGTAACTTCCACAAAATTCGGGCACTCCTCGATACAGGGGGAATGGCTAATTTTATCTCGGAACGTTTTGTCAATCGCCTTGGTCTGCGACGCCAACATTCGTCCATATCGCTTGAAGGCATTAACGATCAACGTTCAATATCTAACAAAGGAGTTACGCAGTGTCTCATAAAACCGTGTTCTAACCAAGAGCCTACTTTTAATTTTCACGCGGTCATTCTTCCAAAAGTCTGTTCAAATCAACCCAAAGTGCAGGTTATGAAAACCGACTGGAATCATATTGCTAATTTGCAACTTGCAGATCCTGCTTTTGATACTCCAGGTTCCGTGGATATGCTCATTGGGGCAGAACTTATGCCTTATATTCTCGGCCCGGGTCGCATCTTCGGAAAGCCTGGGCAACCTGTCGCGCTTGAGACAGTTTTTGGTTGGGTACTTCAAGGAAAAGCCGATATGCTTTCTGCCCAGAACACGTCTTTGTTGATCAGTCATGTGTCCTGCGAGCCACAGGTTGACCAGCTTATGCAGAAATTTTGGGAAATTGAAAATCCTTCTTGTCCTTCTGACATTATGTCTGCCGATGAAATTAAGTGTGAAAATATCTACAAAAGTTCTGTATACAGAGACTCGTCGGGACGTTTTGTTGTGTCTCTTCCCTTTCGACATTCAAAACCTAACCTTGGCGACTCGTATACCCAAGCCTTGCGTCGTTTTAATTTTTTGGAATCACGACTTAGTAAAAACCCTGATTTATACAAAGCATACTCCGACTTCATTCGAGATTACATCGAACAAGGATATATATCTCAAATCTCCCCTCGCGATTATCAATGCTCTACAGCATTTTATTTGCCTCATCACTGCGTCATCAAACCTGACAGCGTCTCCACGAAGCTTCGAATAGTTTTTGATGCCAGTGCAAAAACTACAAGTGGTTATAGCCTCAACGACGTCCTATTTCCAGGACCTAAACTCCATCAAGATTTAACTGATATTTTGTTTAAATTTAGAACTCATCCTATTGCCTTTATAAGTGATATAAAACAGATGTATTGTCAGATTCTCGTTCAGCCTGAACATAGAAATTACCAGAGATTTCTTTGGCGTTTTTCAAGGTCAGAAGCTCTCTCAGAATATGTTCTGAATAGAGTTACTTTCGGGATCTCCTCAGCTCCCTACCTGGCCCTTCGTACGCTTAAGGAGCTAGCTTTAATTGAACAGGAAAATTATCCATTAGCTTCGAAAGTAATTCAAAGCTCTGTCTATATTGACGATTGCGTTGCGGGTGCAGATAATCTTAAAGCAGCTCTAAACCTTCAGAACGATTTGATTCTACTCCTCAAAAAGGGAGGTTTTGAGTTACGCAAATGGGCCAGTAATTGTCCAGATATTCTGTCTAATGTGCCTTCGGAAAACACTCAAATTAGCTTCGACACTGATGGTCCTACTTTCCTGAAAGTTTTAGGTCTACAGTGGGATCCAAAGTCCGACTTTTTTAGTTACTCGTTTAACCCAATTGACTCTCTCTGTACAAAACGGAGTATTCTTTCCCAAATCGCACGTATCTTTGATCCGTTAGGTCTTTTATCACCTTGTGTTCTATCGGCCAAACATATCATGCAGCAATTATGGCTTGCAAAAACAGACTGGGACGAAACGCCTTCAAAGGACATCATACAAGTCTGGAAACGTTTTAAAGAACAATTACCCGATATTTCTAATATAAGAATTCCTCGTTTGATTGTGTCTGATTCAGTTTTACGAGTAGAATTGCATGGCTTTTGCGACGCCAGCTCCATAGGATATGGATGCGTTGTTTATTTTCGCTTCATTACCTCTTGTGGAACGCCAAAGGTGGTCTTGATTTCCGGAAAGTCGAAAGTTGCACCACTAAAAGTTGTATCGATTCCACGCCTTGAACTTTGCTCGGCTCACCTTCTGACCGAATTGATCGTTTATGTCACGAAGTCATACTCCGATAAGTATGTTTTCGATGCTACTTATGCCTGGAGTGATTCCCAAGTTGCGCTCACTTGGGTCAAGGGCTCTGCTCATCGCTGGAAAACCTTCGTAGCCAATAGAGTTTCTTATATACAAGAAAATCTTAAAGCTTCTACATGGCACTATGTTCCCACGGAAATAAATCCAGCTGACTGTGTCTCCAGAGGTCTTACACCCTCTGAGCTCATTAATTTTGACTTGTGGTGGCACGGACCTGAATTTCTTGAGTCCCCCCCTGAGCTTTGGCCTGAGCAGCCTGCATTTTATACAACACAATTTCCAGATGTATCGCAAGAACAGAACGTTCTAACTAACCACGTCGCAATCGAGAACCTGGACATAATTGATCTTCTGCTCTCAAAATTTTCGGCCATTCAGACTGTTCAGCGCATTATCGCTTATATCCTTCGCCTCAATCCGAAACATAGACTTTTACACTCGAGAACTTCGAAAAATGTTTCACCCGACGAACTGCAAACTTCTATGCACGTCTTGGTGAAATTCGTACAGCAAAAATGTTTTTCTGACCTTATTCGTACGGTTAAACATACCTTGACGATCCAGAAACCTTTTCGAAAACTTTCGCCTTTCCTGGATCACCAGGGTATCCTTAGGGTGGGTGGTCGATTGAAAAATTCCCTTCTCGCCTTCGAGACAAAACATCCTATATTATTGCCTAAAAATCATAGACTAACCGATCTAATTATAGAACACGCCCACCGAGAAAATCTACACCCAGGATTAAAAACCCTACATAATATACTTCTTCAAAATTTCTGGATCATTAGCCCGCGAAGCGCAATTTATCGCTGTCTTTCGACATGCATAAAGTGCTTCCGCACAAAACCTCGAAGCTTGCAACCGTACATGGCAAACCTCCCGTCATATAGAGTTTCTCAAGTCAAACCATTTTCTCGCGTTTGTGTTGACTACGCAGGGCCCTTTGCAGTCACCCCAACCAAGCGCAGAGGCATCAAAAGTCTAAATAAAGCCTATATTTGCGTCTTTGTGTGTTGTGCCACAAAGGCATTGCATTTAGAACTTGCCTCAGACTTGACAACAGACGCTTTTTTAGCGTGTCTGCGCCGGTTTATAGCTCGAAGAGGCCGCGTATCTGACATATATTCAGATCAAGGAACAAATTTTAAAGGAGCTAGCAACGAACTCACCTCTTTGGCGGAGGCCGCAGCTTCAAAATTATGCATTCGCTGGCATTTTAATCCTCCGGGGGCTCCCCATTTCAATGGCTTGAGTGAGGCAGGTGTCAAGTCCGTCAAGACTCACCTATTTCGTGTAGTTGGAGGTCAAATCATGACATACGAAGAGTTTTACACTCTTCTTACCCAAATAGAGGCCCTTCTTAATTCAAGGCCTTTGGGTCCAATAAGTGAAGATCCAAACGACCTTCTACCGTTAACACCGGGCCATTTTCTGACTTCTGAACCCCTTTCGAGTTTTCCAGAGCCCGATTTGACACAAATTCATACTAATCACCTATCTAGATGGCAACTACTGTCGAAAATGCGATTCGATTTTTGGAAGCGCTGGAGCAATGAATACCTTCATACCTTACAACAACGTACAAAGTGGTCAAGTCATTATCCGAACATTCAGGAAAATACATTGGTTGTCATTAGGAACGAACAAAAATCGCCTCTAGAGTGGGATTTGGGTAGAGTGCTCAAATTGCACCCCGGTAACGACGGCGTGGTACGAGTGGTCACATTAAAAACAGCCAAGGGTACTTTACAACGCCCCGTTGTAAAAGTATGTCCTTTACCCATAAATTAAAGTCTTTGCAACTCCACGTAATTTAGTTTAGTATCTTTATTTGCTTATTTGTTTTCTTTTTTTTTAACTAGATTAAAACACATATGTTTTGGTGGGTGGAATGTTGATTACTGTTTATTTATTGACTTGATCTTGTGTTTCATAAACTCTAAAACTTGTCTCTTTTTTTTTATGCGCTTAAGGACCTATAAATTTCGTGTTTCTTTTTTTTACCTTTTTTTCCGCGACAATACGGCACACTGTCTATCATAAGGGACACCTAGAACTGCGTGCGCAATAGCGACAGTACCATTCAAAGTGTCGACCTAGCAGCATCAAGCTAAAAGCGTACTCAACTTGTCACGTCTTTTTTTGACTTTTTTTCGTATTACCGCGACTCGCGAGTGTTACTCACTCCAGTCCATCCAAGCCGACGAATCCACATTTCTTAACGAGAGCGCTCTCCTTCAAGCCAGGAAGTTTTAGACAGGTGAGTCCCGTTCAGAAAGGTGGTGCGCCGTTTTCGAATTTTAATTATATTATTTTTCGATAAAACCTAAACCAGCAAATTTTACTGGTCTTCAACGACAGTGTGTCAACTGTCAAGGTAGAATTAGGTGTAAAATGTTGGGAATACTTGATTCCTGTTTTTCGGGTTGTTGTTCTGTTTTTAAAAGCTGCCAAGCACGTTTTGTATTTGATGTTAAATATAAGTTGTTAAAGTGGTTATTCTCTGGCCTTTTCATTTACTTAAAAGACCCTGATGAAACATCCAGAAACTACTAACTCGATTTGAAAAATAAATTTCGACAGAATGAAACCATTCTATGACTAGATGTTTTCCGTTCCAGATTCCTCGGAATTACATCGCAAGTCATCGCTCAGTTCATATCCCCCATTAATAATACTATAGGAATATTTTACCATGAAGCAGGTACAGTTAAAATATCTAATGACAAATGGACACTTCTTGTTTACAAAGACCTTCAAGCAATCCGCATGCAGTATACGCGAGAATAATAAGATAATTGATGATTTAGTAACATCATTTAACGATCCTTCACCCGTATGACATCATTTAACGTTGAAATTCAAACTCATGTTAGTCTCATAAGGCAAACTGCCAGCTCAGTAGAACAAAAATATAAAGAAATTTTAGCTGATACATACAATTACGCTTTTCGTAGTAAACGAGGTTTAGTCAATGGTATAGGTGGTATTTTTAAATCCATTACAGGAAACTTAGATTACGCTGATGGCGAATATTTTAACGAATGTATTAAGTCACACACAACGAACACACGATGTAGCTTTTTATGAAGCGCAAGTAAAAGTATTAAATTTCTGTCAATCATTAATGGAAAGCTACGTATATTTGGAAAACTATCTTGATGATATTGTAAATGCCATCACCTTTGCTCGATTAAAAATCTTGCATAGCTCAATAATCACTCCTATTGATTTAACCCTGGAATGCTACTTGGGGTACACTCGTACCCCAGCCTTATCTAAATATCCTGCTAGTGGAAAACAGATGGCGCTTTGGTCATGACCTTCTGAGTAGTTTCATTTTACGGGTAGGTTGTTTATGCGTGATATTCGTGCAGCGTATTTGTGTGCTTATTTAGGAGATATTTGTTATCCTGGGTAAAGGTGTTCCCCAGCGTAGCATATCTGCTCGTGTTTCCAAACGTCGTAGAAGCAGCACCTAGACCAGCTACTACCACAGGTAGATGCACATTTTGTCCGAGGCGCGAAGTTCGAAAATCCAGGGTTAGTTGTGCTGTATGCAAAAATTTTATTTGTTTACAGCACCAAAAGAAAATATGTCCAACTTGTGCGGAATGATATAAAAAAAACCGTTTTTGTTAAATAAATCAAATATTTGGAATACTATTCTAGGTGGTTTTTCTGTTATATACCTAATTTTTTTCAAATAAGTTATCTATATTTAATTTTGTATTTGGGGTACGCCTGTACCCAATGTAGCAGATTGAGTTCTGAAAATAAGGGTAGCAATCCAGGGTTAATCACTTCTCTCCAGGAGATTTCACGAACATTATCTAAAAATAATTTTCCTTTACCAACTTACACTTCAAGTGTTGCTAAGTATCTTGATATTATTGAATTAGAAGCCTACCAATCAGAAAACAAAGTAGTTTTTGTTCTTCTTATTCCATTAGTAGAACCTGAAGCGTATACACTTTTTAGAACATTTCCTATCCCAATTTTGGATAATCGAACAGGTTTCTTTCATATTCTTCAAACAACTAAAAATTACATCGCGAGAGATGATGATTCTTTATTGTATGTATCACTTCAAAATTTAGAGAACTGTAAAAATCTGCAGACAAGAGTGAAGATCTGCTTTAACGTCCTCCAGTATCCTATCGACAGCGATGCTATATGCGAAGCGCAACTGTTGAGACAACAGAACATTCTTTCAAGAACATGTCAAACGTCAACGTTCAAGAAGTTGACTACAACTTATGGCTAGTTACAATCTCTGAACCACTACCTATCACTTCAAACTTCAACCTAATTGCAATGCCTTTATTGGAAGTACTAGAATTCATTCGAAATATCTCGTTCAAAATTTCGTTAGAGAAAGAGCAAGAACGTTACGTATCGAAGCCATCTAGTGAAATTTGGTACAGAGGTTTTGCTCATTTGAACTATAATTTTTTGAACAAAACTAAGACTCGAAAATACAAAAGCTTGTATTGTATGTTGTGAGGGAAAACAGACACGTATACCTTTTGCTAGTAGTAAAAATAGGGCCAGTACTTTACTTGAAGTTGTACATGCTGATGTTTGTGGGCCTATGGAGGTCAAATCTTTAGGTGGGTCCAGATATTTCTTACTTTCGCAGGTTGATTGTAGCAGAACGTTGTTTGTTTATTTCCTGAAGAGAAAAGATCAAGTTTTTGAGATGTTTAAACTTCTCAAGGCCATTGTAGAAAATCAAACAAACAGAAAAGTTAAGTGTTTGCGTTCAGATAATGGCGGAGAATTCTGCAACCAGAATTTTGAACCAATTTTACAAAAATGTTACATATTACACCAGAAAACCAATCTCAAAAAGGAATTATGAGCTGAAGCTGTAAACACTTCAGTGAACTTGTATAATAGACCATCACTAAGTGGTATTAAAACCACACCTTTTAAAGCATGGACTAGTCAGAAACTAAATGTTGCTGATTTTCGTGTTTTTGGTAGTAAAGTTATGTGTCACATACCAAAAAAAAAAATAAAAACAGATGGTTTTGGTGGGGTACGGTGAAGTTAACGGTTACCGCCTTTATGATTCATCTTCCAATGAAGTCGTGACGTCATTATTGTGGAAACAAAACCTCAGAATTTTGATTTTGTGTACAGTTTTAATCAAGAACAGTCAGATGTATCTGATTCAGTGGGGGATCTACCACCACAGCAAGAATTGGACACAGAGCTAGAGACTGATTCTGATGAGGAAGTTGCTGAGAATAGCAGTGAAGAAGACTATGACGATCCAGATTTTATAGCAGATGATAAAAATCAGTTTCAGTCTGATATTGTCACTTTTAAGGGTGCGTAGTGAGGGATGATAGAGAAACAACTTAGGTCACAGGCAAGCCGCGTTTATTATAAAATGATTAAAATAAGGAATACAGTAGAGTTATTGTTACCCCCAGATTAGAAGGGCTACTAACGCCGTATTTACCGACTCCTTCATGAAAGTTACGAGGAGGGCGAGTCTAGTTCAGCCCTTCAGTTACACCGTAAAGGGGGGCACGCAAGGTGTTGTTGTACGGTGTGACCAAAGGACCGAGTAGTAAACTGATAGGGTTAAGGGTTCAAACGGTCACTTCAAGTTGCGAGAGAACCCTTCTCTTTTCAGCCTGGTATCCTAAGAGGGTAGCGAACCGTCCCACCACTTCAAGTTAGAAACTGTTGCTCGCCGACCGACCCGGAGACCATTGATTTTAGATAGCCAGCGAAGCTGATTAAATACTCGTCGATTGACCCAGATTCCTACCAGACTTGCTTACATAGACGATTATTCGGTGTAAAGTACAATAGGTATGGTGAATGCAAATGTGGAAATCTGTGACAAGATGACTGAGCAAGAATAAAGACCGTTGCCCTTTGAATTGATGGTAAAAGAACCAACAAGTGTCAACTCCCAGAAATTTAAGTATTGCATGGACACTTGTCGTTAAACACTGTATGAACAACACAATGAAAAACGAACTTTTCAGAAAATTTTGCCGTGCGATGCTTTACATACGAGTAGAAACAAACAGCACCAATATTACATTTAAGAAAATTTAGAATTTCATTAATATTTAGCACAAGCCTGTTTTGTGTTTTATCATATATATATATATATATATATATATATATTCATATACATATATATCATTCTTGAAATTTAAATATATTTCTTCAATATTTTTAGACCTTTTATGGACATTACCTGACAGTACTAAAAATTATTACAATAACTAAATTACAACAATAATTTCCCCTTTTAAATGTAAATTAGTCATGGAGACGGTCATGTTGTCAACCATTCCAAACAAGCGGCACAAGTAAACGCAAATTTATTACCAGAGAAATCCAGTCCAACAGAAATTAAAAAAAAAAAACAGGTTTTTGGATTCTGATGTCTCTGTCAATTTACATTGTTATTCTATTTGGTTTACTTTACTCTACTTTACTTCGGTTATATCACATTTTTTAGTAGTCAGTCTATTTTTCTGCAATGTTTTGTTCGATTCAAAAACATGTTTCTCCTGTTTATCTTTTTTAGAATCTGTCACTGTTTTCAATTTATTTACAAATTAATTAAAGAATATAATTTACCAACTGTAACGACATAAACCGCCGAGCAACATTTGCGAAAAATATATATTTCAACAACTACAGGAATTAAATGACAAAAATATTAAATGTTAACACTCAGGTTCCTATTCAGTTTAAAAACTTAAGGAAAAGGAATTTATTTTGTATGAAAAAAATATGTTTCATTATTTGTTTCTCTGGTCATACAGTCATAGAAACGGGGACACTGGAACTGAATCCCCTTTTTGTGAAAAATGACTACTAATATTTAAAAAAATTATTTAAATATTAGTTAATTTATTGTTGTGAAATAAAACGATTTTAGCACCATTTTGTAATAGAGTAGAAGATTTCCTTATATACAGCGTGTGTGAATTGTATTGTACCTTTCTTATTGCAAAAAGTATTTCTTTAATGACTGAGCCCAAGAATATCACTTTTTTAACGAATGGCGACGTCTGCACAAAATGAAAACTGTAAATGGCGAATTTCTCCTAGTTTATTTTTAATATTATTTAATGTTGGCGAGACACGTTTTTGTACTCATTCATTAACTTAAAAAATAGATATTGGATTCAATAGCCATTAGAAGACGTAATTAATAAGAGTATCACGACTTGTATTAGGGGATATAAGGGTAACACTGAGCTATTTTATTTCATTCATATTTACATACAACTTCCTGCAAACAACCTGCAACTTCCTTAAAGTACTTTCTGCTCCACCATGGTTATCCTTATACAGGGTGTCTAAAAAGTTACTTTTTTACGATCGATTCCAGGCCAGAAAAACTGGTTGCATAAGCTGTTTATGGCTGGAATGTGTTCGGGTTGCACGTAGGTGCAGTCCAGGGGAGGTGGTAGTACAAAGTCCGGGTTGGATTTGTTTGCCACTATTTGCACCTCTGCCATTAGTCGAAGCCTTGACGCATTTATTGTTAAGGCAAAACCGTTCTAGATAACCGTTATATTGTTTGTTCAGTCATCTTTTGACTGTTGCGTCACCATCACCGGCAAAATGTGGGATTAATTTTTAAAATATTTAGCAGGTTTAGAACGTCTGGCACTTTTTATTAAGTTCTCAGTAGCATTTAGAGTTCTATGACACTTTCAAAATGGTCCTAGAGGCCTATGGCAATTTAAAACATGTCTGGGAAGGCTTAAGAGACTTTTAGATGCCTCTGACAGTTTTTAGAAGGTTCTCAGTAGCATTTAGAGGTCTTTGACACTGTCAAAATGGTCCTAGATGCCTCCGGCAATTTAAAACTGTTATGGAAAGGTTTTATACACAAGTAGAGGACTCTGAGAGTTTTTAGAATATTCTCAGTAGGATTTAAAGGTCTCTGACACTTTCAAAATGGTCCTAGAGGCACCTGGCAATTTAAAACAACTCTGAGAAGGTTTAAGACACTTGTAGAAGCTTCAGACATTTTTTAGAAGCTTCTCAGTAGCATTTATGAGATAAGTGACGCCACAGTCAGAACTCACTGAACAGAGCTAATTTACCAATTTGGTATAGTTTCTGAATCTCGTCTAATGTAGGGCTTCAAGTAAATACTGCTGTACGGTGACAGTATCATTTCTTTGCGTATACCGCCCGTGAGTTTAGTGGCCAATTTCAGCATTTTAATGCGGCTTATACCTGAAAACTAGTGGTTTTATTTTTCTCAAAGTTTGCATATTGTTATAGTAAATAAGACCGCGTGACGTGAAGGTAAAACGCGGTTTTGTATACAGGGTCAGTCACAAAGTATACCAACTTTCTTAAACCAAACCTAATGCCCTAAATATTACATCAAATTTTAAGAGTACTCATAAAGACCAATTCAGTGATACACAATTTTATAATTTTATTTCAATGAGATAAAAAATTCCACTAAGTAAGTTGTATATACCTATTTGCCTATTTAATTATTTAAAACTCATGTCTTTTTAATGTTGTGCCCACCTAAAACAATGGTAGGAGTAACAATGATAGCTATAACGTCAATATGTTGTTAAATTGTTTTAAATTTTTTCTGTGTCCTAAAATTAATCAAATTTTAGTACTATATATAATGGTTTTTTAACTAAAAAAAAAAGTAGTTGTCAAAGTAGTAATTCTGCAATTTTATCGGGGCCGTCCGGGGCCGTTCGAAATGGTTCGGTGGGCGCTGAGAGTGGGTACCGCCACTGACAGCCCCCACCGTGGGTTTTGTGTATAAAGGAGGGCCCCGAACCGGAAAATAGGGATTCTTCGATCATCAAAAGATCGAAACCAGCCAGCTAAGCCGATCCGTGCCGACCGTTATCTCTTATCTCCGCGAATCTGTAAGTAAAAAATAGGCACATACCGACCGTCCGGTATTTGTTCTGTTTGCTGTTTAAACCCGTACCGTTAACTGTAGTTATTTTAACAGACTGCAAATTGGGGCACTTTCAGTATTTTTCCGGGGTTTCCGTTTGGGGCATTTTCAGTATTTTTTCCGGGGATTTTCATTTGGGGCATTTACTATATTTTTCCGGGGATTTTCATTTGGGGTATTTGCTATATTTTTCCGGGGTTTTCCGTTTGAGGGTATTTCTGGTAAAACGGCGCCGGCTTCAGTTACTTTTTTTTGTGAAAACAGTTAGGTAATCCTTCTGGTCCTGTTCCTGTTTGTTGAACACCGGGGAAACGGTGTAGCAAGCGGGAACGGTGAAACCTGTGACTCGTTTGCTTAGCTCCGGGGAAACGGAGTAGTAAACGGGTTTGGGGATACTAGAGGGATTAGCGGCTGTGTGACTGGCAGCGTCACGAGACTTGAAACCTCTGTTGCGTGCTTGGGGAAACAGCGAGCAACGGAGGCTCTATTTGTCTTAGGTCCGTAGGTAGTTTTCATTGTCGTTACACGCTTTCCCCGTACCACCGAATAAGGTAACTTCCGTTTCATTGGGTATTCGTTACCGTAAGTATTTACTGTAAGTACAATAGGTATGGTGAATGCAAATGTGGGAATCTGTGACAAGATGACTGAGCAAGAATAAAGACCGTTGCCCTTTGAATTGATGGTAAAAGAACCAACAAGTGTCAACTCCCAGAAATTTAAGTATTGCATGGACACTTGTCGTTAAACACTGTATGAACAACACAATGAAAAACGAACTTTTCAGAAAATTTTGCCGTGCGATGCTTTACATACGAGTAGAAACAAACAGCACCAATATTACATTTAAGAAAATTTAGAATTTCATTAATATTTAGCACAAGCCTGTTTTGTGTTTTATCATATATATATATATATATATATATATATATATTCATATACATATATATCATTCTTGAAATTTAAATATATTTCTTCAATATTTTTAGACCTTTTATGGACATTACCTGACAGTACTAAAAATTATTACAATAACTAAATTACAACAATAATTTCCCCTTTTAAATGTAAATTAGTCATGGAGACGGTCATGTTGTCAACCATTCCAAACAAGCGGCACAAGTAAACGCAAATTTATTACCAGAGAAATCCAGTCCAACAGAAATTAAAAAAAAAAAACAGGTTTTTGGATTCTGATGTCTCTGTCAATTTACATTGTTATTCTATTTGGTTTACTTTACTCTACTTTATATTTTTCCGGGGTTTTCCGTTTGAGGGTATTTCTGGTAAAACGGCGCCGGCTTCAGTTACTTTTTTTTGTGAAAACAGTTAGGTAATCCTTCTGGTCCTGTTCCTGTTTGTTGAACACCGGGGAAACGGTGTAGCAAGCGGGAACGGTGAAACCTGTGACTCGTTTGCTTAGCTCCGGGGAAACGGAGTAGTAAACGGGTTTGGGGATACTAGAGGGATTAGCGGCTGTGTGACTGGCAGCGTCACGAGACTTGAAACCTCTGTTGCGTGCTTGGGGAAACAGCGAGCAACGGAGGCTCTATTTGTCTTACCCCGGGGAATCGGGGCGGCACCTAGAGGTTAGGTCGAGTGACGGGAACACCGCTGGTCACGTAATTGGGCCGCTGGTCAAACCGCTGGTCAACGAATTCCGGCGCCGAATAGTCAGTTTTACATAACCGTACCGTACCGCCGTTCTTTCACCGTGTCACAGTCAGTCTTAATCTACAGTAGTCAGGCTAATCAGTAGTGAAGGGTCCGTAGGTAGTTTTCATTGTCGTTACACGCTTTCCCCGTACCACCGAATAAGGTAACTTCCGTTTCATTGGGTATTCGTTACCGTAAGTATTTACTGTAAGTACCGTGAGCCGCAATACAGTGCATTTAGAGGAAACAGTTGTTTTAATTTTGTTTTCTTCCCGAACCCTTTGGAACTTTTCTCCAGCTGTCTAAAGGCTACCCAGGTACCGCAAAGTGGACCTTCAGCCACTATAAATAACGAAGGTGGCGCTCGAGGCAACGTAACCGAGAAAACCCGCAAGAAAAGCGCTACAAATTTGGCGCCCGAGCAGGGACCGTTTTTTTTTTTCTTCCCCCTTTATTATAGTCTGTTTTCTTTTGCCGGTTTTCTTTAGCTGAAAAGAAATGGACGAGGAAGGCTACAGCGGAGACAGGGCCGCTGGTGGAGTGACCGAGTGTCGAGACAGCGACAACATGGAGTTGTCGGTAGTACCGGGACCGACTGACGTGAGGGTGAGTTGGATTTACGGGTTGAAAAAGGAAGAGTTGCAGGGTCAACTCAGTAAGTTTTGCCTGGATGTGACTGGGACCGTGGAAATGTTGCGTAGACGACTGGTGCGTTACATGCGTGAGGGTGTGGCAACACCGTCCCCACACTTGCAACAGTTTGCGTTTCCTGCAGTACCGGTTGTAGGGTTTCCAAACCACCCACTGTCACCGCCAACCACTACCGCCGTAACGTCCACGACCACCCGGTATTTTACGACTGTTACAGGTACTTCTGTGGTGACAACGCCTCCTGTCACTATGACAGGCTTGCCAGCCGTCACGTTTGCCCTGCCGCCGACCGTTCACTCACCGCCCGCCGTTTCTGGATCCCCGTTTACCACCGTACCGCCGCCGACTCCCCATGTGCAAGTACACAACTGGAAAGTGTACTTTGATGGCCAAAACGACCCCGTTGCATTTGTGGAGCGTGTCCAAGAGCTCTGTGATGCTCAAAGCATTTCCATGGACGTTTTATTGCCACATATGCCTGATTTGTTACAGGGTGAGGCCGCATTGTGGTTCCGTAACAACAGGGGAAGTTGGCGATCCTGGGGGCAGTTTCTGGCTGATTTTCGCAGCTTCTACTTCCCCATAAATTATGCCGAAGATTTGGAGCTGGAAATCAGTCGGCGACGTCAGCGACCGAATGAATTCGGCTGGTGCGTATATAACGGAGCTGCAGACGTTAATCCGCAGTCATGGGGGAATTAGCCCGGAAGAAGAGCTGAGGTGGCTCTATCGTAATTTGTTGCCGGAGTACCGACAACAGATCCGTCGGGGCGATTTTTCGGATCGCACCAGCTTTGCCCGATCGGTTCGAGAAACCGAACTATTGTTCAAGGAGCTGCACTCACCGCCGCCGCCTATAATTCCCGCCTCCGTACCGTCGTCACGGCCATTCTCAGGGCCCCGAAATTTTACTAACACCCGTCAATTTACAGATAGTCAAGCAAACCGGGCAATTAGGCCAACGGCAGTGGCGCCAGCTAGACCATCCACTGGGACCGAAGAACGGGCCGGACCAAGCCAACAGGCTACGGATAACGGCCCTCAATGCTGGAACTGCGGTCAAAAAGGCCATTACCGTTCGGCCTGCAGAAACCAGGCAAGGCCGGTGTATTGAGCCGGGATTGCACCTGCCAGACGGGAAACTAGATCGGTGTTGCATTGCAGCAAGGTTCGTCCAGCACCGTCAAACCGAAACGTTGCCTGTCCGTATAAAAGAAGATTGCCGTCCGCACCTGCCTGTTACAATTTTAGAAACACCGTTTAGGGCATTAATAGATACCGGAGCAGCTCATTCTTTCATAGGTGACGCCGTTAGGGAGTTGTGTGTTGCTAAACGTTCGCAACAGATCACCCCGCACACCAGTTCCGCTCAAGTTGCTAGTGGAGGCGTGGTCAAGATCACCGAAGCTTTCCGGCTTACCGTCTCTATTAATGATCTTAGTTTGCAGGCAGATCTGAGCTATTTGCCAAATCTCACTTCCGACGTTGTGTTTGGCATGGATTTGTTAAAACAACATGCTTTTCAGATTGATCTAAGCACCAGTCAGGTTTCCGTAGTACCGCTGCCTCTTCCATGCAGTCCGTTGGGTCTTACCGCACCGCCGAAACTGTTGTTAACCGCCGATGAAGAGAACCGACTTCAGAACTTTTTGGCCGCCGAACTACCCGGTTTTGAGTCAATAGAGGGCACAACACCGCTGATTTACCACCACATTAACTTGACACAAAACGACCCAATAAAACAAAGATATCACCCCCGCAATCCGAAAATGCAGGAAGTGATCAACACAGAGGTTGATCGGATGCTGGAAGAGGGCGTTATTGAGCCTTCCATGAGCCCCTGGAGCTCGCCGGTGGTGATTGTCAAGAAAAAGGATGGTAAGCACCGGTTCTGTATCGATTTTCAGAAAGTGAACTCTGTGTCTCGTCCGGATGCGTACCCGTTGCCGTTTATCAACGCAATACTAGACAAGCTGCGCAGAGCCAGATACATTTCTAGTATAGACTTGAAACAGGGTTATTGGCAAGTACCGTTGACGGAAGAAAGTAAACCGATTACCACGTTTACCGTACCGGGTAGAGGTCTGTTCCAGTTCCGAGTAATGCCGTTTGGTCTTCATTCCGCCCCCGCCACCTTTCAGCGCCTAATGGACCGTGTGATCGGGCCTGAGTTAGAGCCGTACTGTTTCGCCTATTTAGATGACATAATAGTACTGGGCGAGACATTTAACGAGCATTTACACTTTTTAAAACAGGTGTTTGACCGTCTACGAGCCGCCAACCTGAAATTGAATCCAGAGAAGTGTCAATTCGGGCGCCGATCGCTCCGGTATTTGGGTCACTTTGTCACATCCGAGGGAATCCGCACTGACCCGGAAAAGGTCTCGGCAATACTCAGTTTACCGCCGCCGACTAACGTGAGGGGCGTACGAAGATTTCTGGGAGTTGCATCGTGGTACCGCCGTTTTGTGGAAAATTTCTCACAATTAGCCGCCCCGTTGAACCACCTGTTAAAGAAAAACGTACGCTGGCAATGGCAGGAAGAACAGCAGGCTGCATTTGAGCAGTTAAAAATCCGGCTTACAGAGGCGCCCGTATTAACCTGTCCTGACTTTACCAAGCCGTTTATTTTACAGACGCCTCCGACGCTGGATTAGGGGCAGCTCTGATTCAGCATGACACCGATGGTGACCATGTCATTGCGTACGCCAGCCGTAGTCTGTCCGCCGCCGAAAAGAAGTACTCCGTGACTGAAAAAGAGTGTCTGGCCATAGTTTTGGGCACCGAAAAGATGAGACCGTACTTAGAGGGCTACCGGTTTACCGTAGTGACTGACCACCAGTCGCTCCGCTGGTTACACTCCTTAAAGAGCCCGTCCGGCCGTTTGGCTCGATGGAGTGTGTATTTGCAACAGTTTGACTTCGAAATTAAATACCGTAAGGGAATACTTAATAAAGTAGCCGATGCTTTGTCTAGGAGTCCGGTAGGCAAGCCTGAAGACGAAGTGGACCCCGTTTCCGCTCTCGAAGACTTCGTACCTTGTCCTTGGTACAGTTCGAAGAAAACCGCCGTGGAAAAGAACCCCGAAGCTTTTCCGGATTTTTGTGTGCGCAATGGCCGTCTCTATCGACATTTCTGGGACATGACCGACTTGACTGAGAACGAAATGGCCGATCCATGGAAAGTTTGCGTGCCTAAGGATGCTCGAAAAGCTGTACTGGAAGAAAACCACTCTCAACCGACCGCCGGCCATCAGGGCATAGCCAAGACAATGGCCCGCATTGCCCGCCGCTATTATTGGCCAGGGATGTTCCGAGATACCGCTCGGTTCGTCCGGAATTGCTCTGTTTGTCAGCGATTTAAGGGTGAATCCCAGAAACCGCCTGGAAAGATGCAACCGTCCCGCAACTGTCAACCGTGGGAAACCGTTAGCACTGACCTAGTGGGGCCGTTGCCGAGGTCCTCTAAGGGTAACTCTTATATGGTTGTATTTCAGGATAGGTTTACAAAGTGGGTCCAGTGCAAAGCCATCCGCAAAGCTACCGCCAAGGCCGTCAGTCAAGCTCTACACGAGGAAGTCTTAATGCGCTTTGGGTGTCCGAAAACCGTGATTTTCGACAACGGGACCCAGTTTACTGGTAAACTGTTCCGTGGTTTACTGAAGGAAATGGGAATAAACCACCGTCTGACTCCGCCGTACACACCGCAAGCAAACCCGGTAGAGCGTACAAATAAAACTTTGAAAACTATGGTGGCTTCCTTTTGTGAGGAAAACCACAGAAAGTGGGATGTTTATCTTACAGATTTGGTTTTCGCCGTGAACACGTCCCGACATGAGTCTACAGGGTTTACTTCGGCTTTTCTGAACTTTGGCCGAGAGTTAGAGCCGCCCGCTGCATTGTCCCGTCCGCCCGTCACCGACCTTAAAAACGACCGCCCGCCCGCCGAAACCGACTACCAAGGCTATACCGAACATCTCCGAAAGCTTGCTGAAGTTTATGAGTTGGTCCGAGTTAATCTGGGCCGAGCTTTCTCCGCACAGAGCCGTAACTACAATTTGCGCCGACGAGAATGGAGATGTAAAGTTGGGGATCGACTTATGAAACGGGAAAACCCGTTGTCATCCGCCGACAAGGGTTTTGCTGCAAAGTTAGCCCCGAAGTTTTCCGGACCGTACTTGGTAAAACGAGTGGTGTCACCGGTGGTGTACGACTTAAGGGATGAGAGCGGAAAATGGTACCGCCGTATACATATCAAGGACTTAAAACCATTAAGTTCTGCGGAGGTGATGTATTAATGTACCGTAGAGTTTCGAGGGTTGTAATTGGGGTTGTGCCGTTTTTTTTTTTTGTACCGCCTAGTGATTATGTGGGCAGGTAATGTGCCGAAACACCCGTACCTTACAACTATGTTTACAGAGAATGACTCCGTCGCCGTCGAAGCGCCCCTGTCTCGAGCAGTTTCCCCACCTTCGGGATTGGCCAGAGGAGCTGCTCGAGTTCCTCGGCGATTTAGGGGAGCCGGATAACCGGGTGTTCGCCCCGCCAACGCGACCGTCACCACCGACCGTACCGTCACCCCCGCCGCCGTCGACCGACTTGTTTGGTCCGCCGACGCCGCCGCCGTCTGTGCCGTCCCCGTTTGCCTCGCCCCGGACGCCGCCGCTGCCCTGTTTGTCTCCAATGCCGCCCTTATTATCACCGTTGCCGCCGTCGCCACCGCCGCCGCCGACATGGAGGTTAATCCCTGTCACTCTGCCGCCCCCAATACCCGGCCTGTCGGCGGCCGAAATCCTACTGGCACGGCATGGCGGTCGGGCACCGCGCGACGGAGAGGCTTGGCCGGACCACCTGGTTGCGGACTTTGCCGGAGTGTATCCGGACCCGAGGGACTGGCCACCCGATCTTGTGGCGGCATTGGGGGGAAGGTTTTCGGCGTCCAGCGGGCGCCGCCGGGTCCTATTGACCAGCTCCACTGGGGCGCGGGTACGCGTGGCGCTGCCTAGACGGTCGCAGGCACCGCCGTAGGGCACCGAAGAAAAAAAAACAGTTGGTAACACCGTAATGTAGAAAAGGGGGTAACAAGTATTGTGGGAGTAGATTGTGTTGTCTATTCGTTTTGTTTCGGGGGTCCTGTACCGACACTTATTGTTTTTTTTGTACTAGCCGACATGAGCGACAGTGACGCGTCGTCAGATGTGTTGGTGGTAGTCCCAACGGGGGGTGACCCCTTCTATCGGGAGGTGGGCCGCCACGCACCGTCGCCGCCGCCCCCGAGCCGACCCGAGACGCCAGTGGCAATCCGGCGCCTCCGAGAGGAGACAAGGTGGATGGAGGACATCGGGTGACGGTGCACCCCGACTCGTGCTGGAGGTGCGGTCACCGGGGGCATTACCGGACGGAGTGCCAGCTGTCACCGCTGCTTTTCTGCTCCCAGTGCGGGAGGCTGGGTGTCACCACCCGTCGATGCTGCCCACAGCCGCTGCTGCCTCCGCCGCCACCGCGACCTTCGCGCTCCCGCAGGTCGCCCGCCGTTCCCGTTCCGTCTCCTGACCGCCGCCGGTCTTCGTCCCGGGGTTGCCCACGGTGTGGGTGCCCCGAAAGACGCCACCGTCTAGTGGATTAGTTTTAGATTAGGTTAAGTTAGGTTAAGCTTAATTAATTCACGTTAGAGTTTCTTTTTTGTTTAGCTTTTTTTTTCGCTTTAATAAAAAAAAAATATATTATGTTGGGGAAATATATTTTTTTTTTCCGTAAGAGGGGGGAGTGTGTAACGAAGTTACTAATTTTGGCTGTTTCTATCGAATTTGCGCGTGACCTTCACTGCTAGGTGCTGGACCGCGGCCGTCGTGGCGTCGATTTTATCGGGGCCGTCCGGGGCCGTTCGAAATGGTTCGGTGGGCGCTGAGAGTGGGTACCGCCACTGACAGCCCCCACCGTGGGTTTTGTGTATAAAGGAGGGCCCCGAACCGGAAAATAGGGATTCTTCGATCATCAAAAGATCGAAACCAGCCAGCTAAGCTGATCCGTGCCGACCGTTATCTCTTATCTCCGCGAATCTGTAAGTAAAAAATAGGCACATACCGACCGTCCGGTATTTGTTCTGTTTGATGTTTAAACCCGTACCGTTAACTGTAGTTATTTTAACAGACTGCAAATTGGGGCACTTTCAGTATTTTCCCGGGGTTTCCGTTTGGGGCATTTTCAGTATTTTTTCCGGGGATTTTCATTTGGGGCATTTACTATATTTTTCCGGGGATTTTCATTTGGGGTATTTGCTATATTTTTCCGGGGTTTTCCGTTTGAGGGTATTTCTGGTGAAACGGCGCCGGCTTCAGTTACTTTTTTTTGTGAAAACAGTTAGGTAATCCTTCTGGTCCTGTTCCTGTTTGTTGAACACCGGGGAAACGGTGTAGCAAGCGGGAACGGTGAAACCTGTGACTCGTTTGCTTAGCTCCGGGGAAACGGAGTAGTAAACGGGTTTGGGGATACTGGAGGGATTAGCGGCTGTGTGACTGGCAGCGTCACGAGACTTGAAACCTCTGTTGCGTGCTTGGGGAAACAGCGAGCAACGGAGGCTCTATTTGTCTTACCCCGGGGAATCGGGGCGGCACCTAGAGGTTAGGTCGAGTGACGGGAACACCGCTGGTCACGTAATTGGGCCTCTTTGGGTTTTTGGAACGAATTCCGGAGCCGAATAGTCAGTTTTACATAACCGTACCGTACCGCCGTTCTTTCACCGTGTCACAGTCAGTCTTAATCTGCAGTAGTCAGGCTAATCAGTAGTGAAGGGTCCGTAGGTAGTTTTCATTGTCGTTACACGCTTTCCCCGTACCACCGAATAAGGTAACTTCCGTTTCATTGGGTATTCGTTACCGTAAGTATTTACTGTAAGTACCGTGAGCCGCAATACAGTGCATTTAGAGGAAACAGTTGTTTTAATTTTGTCTTCTTCCCGAACCCTTTGGAACTTTTCTCCAGCTGTCTAAAGGCTAACCAGGTACCGCAAAGTGGACCTTCAGCCACTATAAATAACGAAGGTGGCGCTCGAGGCAACGTAACCGAGGAAACCCGCAAGAAAAGCGCTACAGATGAGTACGGTTTGAATTAAGAAAGTTGATCTACTTTGTGACTGACTCTGTATACTTGCAAACATCGTTTTACCCTCACGTTTTGCGCTTTTATTTACTTATGACAATATGTAAACTTTGAGAAAAATAAAATCAGTAGTTTTCGAGATATTTGCAATATTCCAGACTTTTTGGACACCTTGTATAACATATTTATAATCTATAGAATTTTGCTAAACAAGATCGAACTAACATTTTCTCGTGACCGTTTTGACAAAATTCCTTTACAATAATAATAAACCGTAAAGGTAATAGTATTCAGTGGGCAAGTTTTATAAATAGGCATAATATAATTGAATTAAAAAAAAAAAAAACTTGTTAATTTATTCAGGTTTAATAATATGTTTGAAAAATATATTTCCCATATGAAACATGTCATTGAATACCTATCAACATACAAGTTTTTTCAAGATTATTTGGGAACATTTTCATCTGCAGTTCGAAGTAGAGGTTGATTTAACTACAATCCAAATGCGTTCCAGATTAGAACTTTTTAAAATAGAAACTGTATCTTTGATAGCGTAGAAATTGTACTTCCGTCAGGCAAAAATCTTTATTCTGTAATGAGTTCATTTCGACAGAATTCCTTTCTCCGGCATATTGGAGATATAATTACATTTCTACACTATGGGGATTAAATCCATGTTGTGTATGTTAAAACAACACCGGACTCGATCTTTGTCGATATTGAGACGTACAAACAATTAGGGAGAGACTGACTACAAACGAGCCCCATTTAGCCGATTTAGTCCAATGTAATCCTAAGGAATATAAATAGATTCAAGCGCCGCCAAATTGCTCTAGGTACTGCAAAACGTTGCAGCTTATTGTGTTCCGGTGTTGGCCATGAAGAGTTTGACAGCAAAGACCGCTCTATCACGCTCGAGTTGGATCAATTTTACTTGATAAACTTGCCACAGATTTTTTTCCTCTTGTCAAGAAAAATGAAATATTAAAACTCGAATCACCTGCGGAATTAAACTGTCTCGTTTGTAGGCAAATTGTACCCAAAACTCAGTGAAAGCTAGGAGAGTAGGGAGGGTTATGATGGCGCCACCAGATCGACGGCGGAACTGGAAACTTGAACGCTTTTAGTTGGAATTTAATTAAGCAGAGATTGTTTTTGGCTAAGAATTGTTTTGAGTAAGAAAACGTTACTATGGGTCGCAACAACATCAAGTAAGACAAGTAAAATTAAATCAGTTTAATACGCACTATATTATCTGCTTCCTTAGAACTAGGTCTTGCTCTACTCGGTTCTGATCAGTGCGCTGAACTGGAACAATGTCAATTTAGACACTTTCGACTTGATCTTCAAAGCGTAACAAAGTGAGATGTTCCCCGTACCATTAAAACCATGGTGAACAATCTTATTTTTGTAAACCGCCGAAAACCACCAGCAATAATGAGATGCTGCGTATGAACGCACAATTACCAAATATAAATTATCTATTATAGGGGTAAAGAGGGTTTTTGGTAAAGAGTTTAATTAGACCAAATTGCTCATTTTTACCGTTTGAAATTTTTATTCGTTGTTCAGCTTTCCAATTATATTCCAATTTCCTAATTTCTCAAAAAAAAAACGTCAATATTGCAAATAATGCGGTGTCATTTATTCCCTGTCTAGTCAAAAAAAAAATCATTCCCAAATCTGTTTCCGCAGTCTTTGTCGAGAAACGTCACGTGTTGCTATAAGAAAAATCTAGAGAGAAAAAGAAAAAACTTCTGATAGAGTCATTTAATCGCTGTCATCCTGCAGTCGCAAAGACGATATACCCAGAAGTAAGAACCGGCATTTGAAACCACACAGACGGTTATCAAGAATAAAATCATTATGGCCAGCGGACCTCTTCTCTGGTGCATTCGAGGCACCTAGGAAATATGCGTGGATTTTGAAATTAAATCGGAGCCTTTTGATTTCATCCGCCCCTTCATTCTGGCTGGTCATCTGTATGAAACTAAAATTGATTGTTTGATTGTATACATTTTAACTGCTTTACCGTGCCAATCAGATCGCTAGCGTTATTATTGTCATGATAAGTAGAAACCACAAGACTTTGTTGTAACGTACATGACTCAGGTGTCACATTTTTAGTAATGACTGTTAAAAAATATACGTGAATATAAAATAGTAATATGTGTAATATAAGAAAATATAATGTGTTTAAAAATTATTAATTATACACGTAAGTATCCAAAAACCGTAAGGGAAACTTGATTGTTTAAAAAAACAGTTTTTAGCTTGCTGATTTTTTGGACCAATCACAAACTACCAAACAGTGCTGTGATTTACGCAAATACTGCACAAGTGGACTTATTGAATCTTTAACCTTACTCATGTGTCCACTTAAAACTAAAACTGGCACTGCTTCGGAACAACAATTTTCCAACATTTTCGTGAATATGTCATCAATAAAAGCCTATTACAGTCTAAATAACCTAATGTCCTCACCAGATGATACACACAAATACACTTACACCTTGACCAGAACGCAGAACATTATTCATGGTGGTCCCACCATGAACCATTTAAATTCCCCAACTCCCTCTCTCACGGAATTCACCAGGACCCTGTTAAATTAGTATCAGTAATTAACTATTTGGCAACAATGCCGGAAATGATGACAGCAAGTGTGTCAAATTTGCTTTATTCTTTTCGATAAAATAAAGGTTAGTTATCAAGTTGCAATTCCACGAGAAACCACGTTGTTTTATTTTTGACGATCCCAAGAACCTAATTTTAACAGGTTATGAGCCCAGATCCAGTTTCTTCAACCTAAATTGTTCATGATATTGTTATTAAAGATGCATTGTATGTACTAAAGTTTAAAACAAATCTTTTATCAGTTAGTCAACTTACAAAAAATGGAAATTCTGTGATTTTTGAGCAAGCTGGTTGTAAAATCTATAATAAAAATAAAGTATTGATAGCAACCGCTGATTTAGTTGATAATGTATACAAATCTGTAAATAGTGTAAATTCAGAAAAATGTTTTTTAAGCACCTCATTAAGTACAGCCCAGACATGGCACAGAAGTTTGGGGAACATAAATTTTGCAGATTTAAATAAGATGAGCAAAGATGTTGTACAAGGAATTCAATTTAGTGGCAAAATAGAAAAACAACACTGTATAACTTGTTATGAGGGAAAACACAGTAGATATCCTTTTCCAAATGCAAGGACAAGGTCGAAAGACTTACTGGAAATTGTACATTCTGACTTATGTGGTCCTATGGAAGTGAGTTCAATAGGACGTTCAAGATATTTTCTAATTTTTGAGGATGACTACAGTAAAATGTATTTTATTTACTGTATAGCATGAAAGAGTGAAACACTGGAGTGTTTTAAAGTTTTTAAAGCCATGGTGGAGACTTAAAAAAATAAAAAAATAAAAGTTCTGAAAAGTCACAACGGTGGGGAATTCTGCAGCCATAATTTTGAGTTATTTAAGTTATTTAAAACAACATGGAATTATTTATCAGACCACAAACCCGTACACTCCACAACAAAATGGTACCAGTGAACGCATGAATAGAACCATAGTTGAAAAATCTAGATGTTTGCTTTATGATGCAAATCTAGAAATGGATAGAGAGAATAAATTTTGGGCAGAGGCGGTTAATGCTGCAGTCTACATTAAAAATAGATCAATAGCTGCTGCTTTTTAAGTGATAAAACTCCATATCAAGTTTGGAATGGTAAAAAACCAGATGTTAGTAATACTAAGGTTTTTGGTTCGACCGCTATGGTACATATTGTCACGAAAATTGTGGAATGCGGTCAGAGTGCAACTGCAATTATGATGCATTTGCTGAATTGCGAAATATGTGGAGTGTTTTCCAAGTACCGAGGGTCGAAAGGTCGTCACGAGTTGTCGGCTAGACGAGGCCAGGTCTGGGAATTTTGATTGGTGGAACCAGTGTCTGAAATGCTATAAAAAGGAAGTTGTACCCTAGAGAGGAGTTCAGTTCGGTTCAGTTCAGTTCATTCCAATCAATCCAGTTTTGCTGTGCACCACGTCGGAGAAGGCAGTACCTAGCCAGAAGACTCCGCTCACGCCACAGAATGTAGTTGTCCTGAATTCTGCAACCCGCACCGGGTTTATAAATTAATTAAATAGTAAACCATATCTTAAACTATAATAAATCGCGAGTGCCAAACCCTCCACGAAGCTGCCCTCATAATTGTTTAACAAATGTAAGTATAGATTTGTTATTGTAATATTTTGTGCATGTAAAAGGTATTGTTTAAAGTGTTACTTTGGGAATTATGTTTGAAGGTTTTATTCCGATTCACTAAGTTGATAAACCAACCATCTTGTCAATTAGTTTTAACTATCATTTAGTTATTAAATTATATTTTCCTACCAAGTGGTTTGATTCTACCTCTGAAACAAGATCTCGGTAAAGGCGTCTATTAAAGTAATAAACGCACGTCTCGTTTAACTTGTTGGGCCAAAAAAGCTTTACAATTTAAACGTGACAATATCCCTACCAATAAAAGAAGGAAATTTGACAGAAAGTCTGAAAAAATGATACTGGTTTTTAGCAGTGAAACTATTAAGGGTTACAGGCATTATAACCCACGTAACAACACAGTTATCACTAGTCGAGATGTAATTATAATGGAGAATGTGGAAAATCAGGAAGAGACTGTAATTAATTTAGATTATGAGTCTGATAACAAACTAAATGACAGTGAGGATAAATCTACAACCCTAGAAAGTGAGTTACTACAATTTTCAGATTCAGTGGGGAAAGTCTGGGACAAAATCCAAATGACAGTGATTATAAACCAGATGAAAGTTTTGAGAGTGAAAATTTAAATCTAGATTTCAACCTTGATCTAAGAAGATCACAGAGAGAACCCAAGCCAAAAACATATGATGATTATGTAACTTACATGTGTCATGATGAGAAAGAATTTCTGAAAAATGGGGTTGTAGACATGGAAAAAGATCTAGAGACAGTCACAGAACCCTTCTCTAGACCAGATAGTGATCAATGGAGGAAAGCTATCAATACTGAATTTCAATCGTTGGAAGAGAATGATGCCTGGGATCTAGTAGAGGCACCAAATGATAAGGTGATAGAGAATGCGTGTTAGAAAAAAAAACGACAGTGCGGGAAAATTGTGTTTTTGAGCAAGATTAGTGGCTAGGGGGTTTACACAAAGGGAAGGTATAGATTATGATCAAACTTTTGCGCCTGTTGTGAGGCATAATACTTTAAGGCTATTTATTGCTTTGTCTGTAAAGTTAGATCTTAATATAACTCACCTATGTTTGTACCGCATTTTTGATCGGTTTTCTGGAGAAACCTGTTTACATGAAACAACCTGAAGGTTTTAATTCTTCAGTCATCTAGAGCTTGGTATAGTCGAATAAATGTTTTTTTGATAAAGTTGGGTTATAAGAAATCAGCCTATGAACCTTGTGTCTATATTAAAAGCTCCGAAGACTGTCTCATAGTTATAGCTCTTTATGTTGATGACTTTTTTTATTTTCGAATAATTCTCTGGAAATAAATAATCTTAAATTGTCTTTAAGTTCTGAATTTAAAATAAAAGAATTGGGTAAACCGAAGAATTGTTTGGGAATGGAAATTATTCGAAATAAGTCTAAGGGTACCATACAGTTAAGTCAAAAAGGTTATAGTAACCAACTTACAAACGATTTAATATGCAAAATTGTAATCCTGTCAAAACTCCTATGGAAAAGATGCATGAAGGTATTCTACACTGATTGTAGCAGTGTAAAATACCTTTATCAGCAATTAATTGGAAGTTTGACGTACTTGGTTGTATTAACTAGGCCTGATTTGTGCCATACAGTTAGTTTTTTGAGTCAATTTGACTAATCATATAATGAGAGTCACTGGAATTCTGCCAAAAGAGTTTTGAAGTATTTACAGGGAACTAAAAACTACTGTTTGACATTTAGTAAAAATGATAATAACATAGAAGGTTTTGTAGATGCTGACTGGGGAGGGAGCATAAAGGACAGGAAATCATATTCTGGTTTTGTATTCAAATTGTGAAACTCACGTATATCTTTACGAAAGTAAAAAAACAATTATCTGTTTTTCTGTCAAGTACTGAATCGGAATATGTGGCAATTTCTAGAGCTAGAAGGGAAACTATTTTTTTGCAAAACTCATACAAATAAATTACTGTTAATTTTTGTAGTATTCCTATTTATAACGATAGTCAAAGTGCACAGAAATTGCTGGTAAATCCTATTCATCATAAAAGAACTAAGCACATAGATATTAGGTATCATTTCATTATGGTTATAATATCGAATTACTTATATCTGTTCACTATCTGTCTACCGAAAATATGTGTGCTGACGTTTTTACGAAAAGTTGTAAAACATGACAAATGTGTGCAGTTATTAGGTTTAATTAATAATGATCGTACTGCGATCAAAGATTAATTTTAAGTTTTAATGTTAATTATTGATAAGTGGGGGGTGTTAAATTAGTATCAATAATTATTTATTGGCAACAATGTCGGAAATGATGACAGCAAGTGTGTCAAATTTGCTTTAATCTTTTCGATAAAATAAAGGTTAGTTATAAAGTTGCAGTTCCACGAGAAACCACGTTTTTTTATTTTTGACGATCCCAAGAACCTAATTTTAACAGACCCAACAGTATCTAATAACGCCACAAACTTTGAGAAAAAGAATATCGGACAGACCAGACACAAGGAAAATCCGGTACGACCACCACCACACACATCATCATCAGATTCAAGAAACATTCATCAGATTCGAGAAAACACCAAACAGGTTTTTAAGAAAACTTTAATATTATTTCACTTATCTTTTTGAATACGACTTTCAGATAGTGTTAAAAACCCTGAAGATGAACTAGAAACGTAGTCGGTAGCATCTGAGCCTGCAAGTTCAATGAAAACCTGCGAGAACATCAGAACCAAAGAGTCGTACTTGGATATTGGGTCCAAGTTTCTTGAATTTGTCAGTACGTGTCTGTGGAAGTATACTTCTGGCTGTCAACAACTTAATACACAAAAAACGTCGCTAACCATGTCCTAATAAATCTTAAAACAAATAATAACCATTCAACGAAAAGAGTTATTAATTTGTTTCTTTTTGATTTAAAAGGTCAAGGAAAATCGAATATCTCCACGCGCTGTTTGAACAACACCACGACAATTAACCAATTCAGATTCCAGGTTCAGAAAGCGACTAATTAAAATTTGTTTTCTCGGAAATACAGAATACTATGCCTTAATTTAAACAACTTTTAATATATCGTCGTAATAATTTTTGATGAGAGACATGAACGTCAACGTTTTCGCTTGCGTCACAGACTACCAAAAGGCAAATCCTGAAAATAAACCGGAGTAGACCAACAGGAAATAAACATCATCTTCAACTTTTACTGGCACCAAATCGTCGATGTGAGTGTAAAACAAGGGGAGTAAGACAGGGCTGCACACTCTCTCCACTGCTTTTCAACAGACCGAGGCCATATAGACACAGTAAATGGGGGCATCGCGGTAAATGACATCAAGATTAACAATATTCGGTATACGCATGCCACTGTGATCATAGCAGATAACGATAGACCTGCAGGGCATGGTCGACCGCGTTTTTCAACACAACGAGCAGTATGGACTGCTCATAAACATTAAAAAACAAAGTGCTCGTTTTTTCAAAAACTAACATCAACGCAAACCTGTCGATTAAGGGCAATATCGTACAACAAGTATACTCCTTCAAATATCTGGACACAATAATAAATGATCAGATCGACGGAAGTAAGATCCGGAATTGAACAAGCTAGAAAAGTGTTTACTCAAATGAAAATGCAGATCACAAAATCAGACCTCAGCTTGGAACTTCGAACTCGTATGGTCAGGTGCTTCATTTACAATTGGACGCTTAACCTTGGTCTAGACAGTAGCCCAAAGCCCTTTGAGATCTACTTGTACAGAAAAGTACTCCGCATACCATGGGTACAAAAAGTAACAAAAAAGAAGGTGGTGAGGCGTATGGGAAAACAAAAAGAACTTTAAAACACATAACAGACAGACAGACATGACAATAAAATTCATGGTTAAAAGATCTCAGAAGATGGTTTGGATGCTCATCAATAGACATATTCAGAGCTGCAGTATCCAGGACCATGTTAGCCATTTGGATCGCCAACCTTCGTGTGGAGACGGCAACTTAAAAAGAAGAAAAATTGTTGGGAAGAACCATACATTTTCAGTTTTGGCATCAAAAAGGCGCATGTCACGGGTCAACAAAAAGGTATGCTTTGAGACGCACGTTCTCTTTCACCTTCGGACGCCTGTTGGTCTGTAAACTGTTGGTAAAATTAGTAGGTAATTTGAAAAATATCGAGTCGATAATTGAACAAATACGTATAAAGGGATGTTTTCGACAACTGTAAAAAAATAGCTATAGAAGAGCTTACTGCTAAAATGTCATATTGGTTGGCCCCACTTTTTCCAAAACTTTTAGGAAGTTTATGTTTGCATCCGTTATTAAGTATTCATGTCAATTTATCCAAGCTTATCCATTTAAGATATTTAAAAGAACTGAAATTAAGCAAAGTTATTCAATACATACAGTTATTTAACCAGGTCATTAGATTAGTTGTTCCCCAATTATTGGACTTGCATTTTGAGGACTCTAAGGCAACTAAACAAGTTGCTTTACGCGTTGCAAATTACGTGCTTGATGACACACCCCCAAACGGTAAGTTTTTTAAATATTGTCAGAATAAGAGTTCTGCAATAAATTTGTTTAGTTTGTTTTCATTTTCCCAAAAATATATTAAAAAGCATCTCCAAATACAAACTGTTAATGAAACTTAAAAAAGACATACAAAAACCATAAACGAAGGATATAAAAATAAAAACATCTACGGAGTGGTGAAACATCTGATGTGTTTGTAAAAGAACACCCTAACCAAGCGTTATGCTTGAATTGTGCTGGATTTGGTGATGTCGCAAAATATTGCAATGAAAAACCATGTTTTCACAAATGTGATGGGGAGTACCAATGCAAAGACTGTACGGAAAATACAATAAAGTGTCCTAACTGTCTGAAACTAAAAATGGATCCAAATATGAGTCGACACTCAGCCCGGGATATAAACTGCCCAATTTATAAAATAAACTCATTACAGTACCAATGTAATATAAATTTTCACACAATTTTTTTATGAAGACTAAGCATGAGCCATCCCGGCTAAGCATGAGAAGTAAAAGCATAATTTTCCCTCATGGAACAGCTCTGAAGCCACCGCCATCAAGTTCTAAACATCAAGAATGCTTAGAATTTACCCTCTTTTATCAAAATTTACAGTAGTTAGGAAATAGTGTAAATAAAACTGAACAAATGTTACAAAATAATCGAGAATGCAAAATGTTTGTAATAACAGAACATTGGAAAACATAAAGTCAGCTTGCCGCTTGATCGTCAGGAATTTCAGAGTGTCAGCAAATTTCTGTTAAGATGAAGGTCAACACGGACGATGAGCAATTTATGTTCACAAATCTATAATGTGCTTAAAAAAGGTGCAGTGAGCCCTTTTAGTAAAACGGGAATTTGAATGTGCAGTATCTTCCTGAAACATGAAGAAAAAGACAATAATAGTAGTAGCCTTGTACAGGCTACGATCTGGTAGTATTGCGCTTTTTCAAATCAAATAAAGTTTGTTGAACATCTCAAAATGACTTGAAAAAAAAAACTTTTTTGGACGTTATTTTAACACTGCCATCGAAAACAAACAAACCTAGACTATTCTCTGTAATGGAGTCCCTTGGAATTGCACGAGCCATTTTTGGCCACCTTATGGAGTAACCAAAATATGTAAGAAGTGTTCTGATATTACTTTTACAGATTGGAATGATGTAATTGGCTCAATTTTTAAAACGCACATCTCGGATCACTCAGATCAAAAGGTGATTTTTAAAGTATATAATAAAATTGAACAAAAACCCCAAATGGGAAGATTCTTCTCAATCAATGCTAAAAATGATTTCAAATCAGCACTTCGAAAACAGGAGTGGCTCAATGTGTATACCGTTCAGTGTGAAGACGTAAATGAGCAATGGCGAGTTTTTATGTTCAAATTTAGTGGTATGTTTAATCAACACTTTCAAAAAAGGATATTTAATAGCGGATATAAATTAAACAAGTGTCAATATCTAAATAAAGTTGAAGTAATTAAGAGTAAAAAGAAACGGAACAACTTGCTTATGTTGTCTAAATATAGACATAAAATATCTATTATAAACAAAAATATAACAATACCGTAAAGAACATGATAACTTACTGGTTTCTCAAATAATTCAATCATACACTAACTTAGAAATGTAGTCTATTAATAAAAGCAAGCGCACATGTCATGAGATTCTGTATTGTAATTGCAGAAAAAACTTGAAAAGAAAAACAGTTTTGGGAAAGATGGGATTCCCACGAGTGTTTTAAAATATTGAATTGAGGCACTTGCTGTTGTTCTCAGTTTTATCATAAACAATGCATTAAAATTTGGAGTGTTTCCGGAGCAGCTTCAATTATCAATAGTTACACCCGTTCATGAAAGCGGGCTAAATACTACATATGGAACAACAGACCAATAAGTCTGTTATACAGTTTTTCTAAGGTTTTTGAATTGATTATAATGTGTAGAATTAATATTTTTTTATATCACTGCCAAGTACGCTCTGGTACACAGCATGGATTGCAAGATAGATCAACAATTACCGCTATATTGTACCGGGTGTTCCACTAACAGACGTCATTGCCCATATCTCGAAAATTATGAAAGATACAACTTTGAAAAAAAAAATTATATAACTAATGTGGCTAAGAGAAAATGCTGAAAATATATTTTTTTAACTCTATCTCTTCCGCTAGGTGGCGCAACTTACATAATAAACGCAAAAAAGTGATATAACTGTGAACATCTAAATGAAAAGCTATGTTTAAAATAACACACTTACGTTTTCGAAGCAATTCTACACATTTTTTGTATAAGAAAGTTTTCTCTAACGTCACGCGTTTTCCGTTGAGGGCGCTGCGAATCTCGTCACAGAAAAACTTAAATATCTTGAAAACGGATAATTATTATTTAATGAAGTATAGCTCGTTAGAAAGGTATTGGTTTGCTCTATTTAATGGTCTATAACACAATTTATTTTTGTTAACTAACTCACTGCTAGAAGGCGCTTTTTCAAAAAAATCGCAATTTTTTTGCAATTATCTCAGAAAACTTATATCAAATGGTACCTTTTTTATATTTTAGATAGAAAGAGCATATAATTTTGATTAGGTCCTGAAAGTTTCAAGTCGCTATCAAAATTCGTTTAATAAATATGCATGTTACTACATCTGACCTATGGTAAGAATTTTGCAGTGCCTAGGTATCTTGATTAAAAATATGTAGCAGGCTGCGAAAACAAAAGAAGCGGAGTTTTCTGTCATAAATAAATCTAAATGGCGTTTTGTTGATAGTTTCCTAAAAATCCAGATTTTATCACTTTTTCGGATTTTCCTTTTTTTGGCATTGTTTATGGTATATAACAGTTAAACCATAATTATACCCGGTTTGTCAACGTTTCACTTTATTGAAGTTATTCGAGGTGTTTTTGTGATGTTTATTTGGACCCATTCGCTAGAATTACTTATTAAATAAAATAATAACAATTACTCCAAAATTATAATACGTTGTATTATTCCTATTTAGACTACATCCGTACCATATGGTTCTCCATCAAGCTCTTTATATATAAGATTTTGACCGTCGTTTAAACCATTGCCATTGGATGCTAAACATGCTTGCGCAAGACCATAGATTCTTATACCAAATATTATGGACCGACAAAGCAACGTTTAATAGTGATGGAACCGTTAATCAGCGTAATACTAGGTATTGGTGTAGTACCAACTCTCGATGGTTACATGAGGTTCAAGCCCAAGGTCGATTGCATTTAAACGTATGGTGTGGAATTTTGGGCGGTCAAATTATAGGACCGATTTTTTTCGAAAAAACGCTGAATGGCAAGAGGTACTTACATTTCCTCGAAAATAATTTACCTCTTCAGTTAGAAGATGTCTGGACACTGGACATTTCGGGTGTCTTGCACATTATACGCAAAATGTTCTGCGCCATTTAGATGTTTCTTTTCCTAACCGCTGGATTGGAAGAGGTAGTTTATTTCCGTGGCCTCCGAGGTATTGTTTTCAAATTTAAATTGTATTTTAATCATCACTTAAGTATACCTACCTATTTAAAGGTCTCCGGATTTAACCTGCTTAGATTTTTACCTTTGGGGAAAAGTAAAGCATGAGGTTTACTCGTCCGTCCAAACCCGCTACAAGGGAAGATATGATGCAAGCAATAGTTGAATGCATAAGTAGAATTCCTGTAGTAGAAATAAAATCTGCTGTTACATCAACGAGAGACAGGCTACTTATGTGCATCGAGAACAACGGGCGTCAATTTGAACATATAGGACGGCACTAGAGGACTTTTTTCATTTATTTATCTGCTTTTTTCAAACATTTCTGTTATATTATTTAAGTGCATACGTTAAACACTATTTTTAAGTTAGTTTAAGTTTAACTCGTTATTAATATTAAGGTATGAAGCCCCCGTTCATTCTATAACCTAATAACTATAGGCATAGTTTTTTAATTTAATATGTTTAGGGCGCATCGATTTTAAACATGCATATTTATGAAACGAAAATTGATAGCGACATGAAACTTTCAGGACGTAATCAAATTTGTATGCTCTTTCTATCTAAAATATAAAAAAGGTACCATTTCATTTAAGTTCTCTGAGATAATGGAAAAAAAATTTCGATTTTAGAAAAAGCGCCCTCTAGCAGTTAGTTAGTTAACTGAAATAAATTGTGTTATAGACCATTAAAAAGAGCAAACCCATACCTTTCTAACGAGCTACTTACTTCATTAAATATTAATTATCCGTTATCAAGATATTTAAATTTTTCTGTGACGAGATTCGCAGCGCTCTCAACGGAAAACGCGTAAACTTATAGAATTGCTTCAAAAACGTAAGTGTGTTGTTTTAAACATAGCTTTTCATTTAGATTTTCACAGTTATTTCACTTTTTTCATAGTTATTGAGATATCGCCGATGACCTCTGTTAGTGGAAGACCCGGTACATAAAACTGTTGGAGTTTAATACCAGAAAAGATGTGAGTAAACTTTCAATTGTCCGTGAAATAGAGTGTGCTGTAGTGGACTGGCATTTTCAGTGGGTAACAATTGGGGTAGTTTGTATTTATAGGCCACCTTCGGGTGATTTCAACCTTTTCCTAGATAAATTACAAAAAGTAAATGAAAAACTGAATGCCGGTATGGGACAAAAACCCAAATCAATTTGCATAGCAGGATACTTTAATGTTGAATTGTTAAAAGACAATAAGCTTAAATTGGATATGCTGTCAATGCTGGAATCACAAGGATTTAAACAAACTATCTTGAATACTAGAGTAAACAATTACTCTGCAACATGCATTGACAATAATTTTGTAAATAGTAGTTTAGACTATCTAGATAGCGATACTATGGAAACGTGTATTTCCGATCATATGGCTCAAATTATTGTTCTGTAATTAGAGGCACCTAGTATAAATATGGCACCTTATAGGCGATTCTATAGTAAGGAAAGTAAGTTGTATTTTGTCAATTACTTGAAAAATGATTATTGGTCTTTAGTCTATAATAACGGAAATGAAAACATTGATTCACAATGGAATATTTTTATGCGAGATTTTATTTACATCTTTTAGTTTTCCTTTAAAATTAAGTAATAAAAACAAGTCAACACGACAAATCGAACCCGAAGGTACAAGATTGCAAAAATAGACTGGACATTCCTCTTATGTTATGTAGATTGGACAGTAAATAAAAAACTCAGTACAAAGTAGTAAAAAAAGAATATCACAATCCTTTGCAAATTACTGGGTCTGAGCGGTATCAAAAACTTATTTTGACATCTGATAACAAATCTAAATGTATGTGGGCAATATACCAGGTGCCCAAGAGCAACCTGGACATAGGAGATTAACATGGGAAAACAGTTTTGATTTTTTTGCGCCTGTACGGTTGATTTAATTGAAAAATCGTATTAATGAAAGTTGTAGTACCTATCACGGACTAGTTTTCTGGATTTTTTTCAGATCTCTAACTTGAGTCCTTTCGTCGTAAAACACGAACAAAAATGAGAAAATTTAAACTTTTGGCCTGCACTGTATAGGCGGTTGTCGAGCAACAGGTAAACAGGTCATTGTTGCTGGTACGGTTGCTCGACAACCGCTTATACAGTGCAGGTAAAAAGTTTAAATTTTCGCATTTTTGTTCATGTTTTACGACAAAACGGCTCAAGTTAGAGAACTGAAAAAAATACAGAATACTAGTCCGTGACAGGTACTACAACTTTCATTAATACGATTTTTCAATTAAATCAACCGTACAGGCGCAAAAAAATCAAAACTGTTTTCCCATGTTAATCTCCTATGTCCAGGTTGCTCTTGGGCACCTGGTATATTGCCCACATACATTTAGATTTGTTATCAGATGTCAAAATAAGTTTTTGATACCGCTCAGACCCAGTAATTTGCAAAGGATTGTGATATTCTTTTTTACTACTTTGTACTGAGTTTTTTATTTACTGTCCAATCTACATAACATAAGAGGAATGTCCAGTCTATTTTTGCAATCTTGTACCTTCGGGTTCGATTTGTCGTGTTGACTTGTTTTTATTACTTAATTTTAAAGGAAAACTAAAAGATGTAAATAAAATCTCGCATAAAAATATTCCATTGTGAATCAATGTTTTCATTTCCGTTATTATAGACTAAAGACCAATAATCATTTTTCAAGTAATTGACAAAATACAACTTACTTTCCTTACTATAGAGTCGCCTATAAGGTGCCATATTTATACTAGGTGCCTCTAATTACAGAACAATAATTTGAGCCATATGATCGGAAATACACGTTTCCAGAGTATCGCTATCTAGATAGTCTAAACTACTATTTACAAAATTATTGTCAATGCATGTTGCAGAGTAATTGTTTACTCTAGTATTCAAGATAGTTTGTTTAAATCCTTGTGATTCCAGCATTGACAGCATATCCAATTTAAGCTTATTGTCTTTTAACAATTCAACATTAAAGTATCCTGCTATGCAAATTGATTTGGGTTTTTGTCCCATACCGGCATTCAGTTTTTCATTTACTTTTTGTAATTTATCTAGGAAAAGGTTGAAATCACCCGAAGGTGGCCTATAAATACAAACTACCCCAATTGTTACCCCCTGAAAATGCCAGTCCACTACAGCACACTCTATTTCACGGACAATTGAAAGTTTACTCACATCTTTTCTGGTATTAAACTCCAACAGTTTTATGTACCGGGTCTTCCACTAACAGAGGTCATCGGCGATATCTCAATAACTATGAAAAAAGTGAAATAACTGTGAAAATCTAAATGAAAAGCTATGTTTAAAACAACACACTTACGTTTTTGAAGCAATTCTATAACTTTACGCGTTTTCCGTTGAGAGCGCTGCGAATCTCGTCACAGAAAAATTTAAATATCTTGATAACGGATAATTAATATTTAATGAAGTAAGTAGCTCGTTAGAAAGGTATTGGTTTGCTCTTTTTAATGGTCTATAACACAATTTATTTCAGTTAACTAACTAACTGCTAGAGGGCGCTTTTTCAAAAATCGAAATTTTTTTGCCATTATCTCAGAAAACTTAAATGAAATGGTACCTTTTTTATATTTTAGATAGAAAGAGCATACAAATTTGATTACGTCCTGAAAGTCCAGGACACCTGGTATAGGGAAACTATGGGCAAAGAAGAACACTCGGATATTGGTATTGGTGAGAACATAGAGCAGTTGCCTACTCTTTATAATAAATTTTTGTTGAATAAAATTCCAGAGATAATAAAAATATTAAACAATGTTAAGACTGATAGCCGGTCTATGTTATTAAGGCCAGTGTCTGAGGCCGAGGTATGTGGATTTGCTACCAAAATGAAGAATAAGTACAGTGCTGGTGTGGATGAGATTCCTGCTAATATTGTAAAGATGACAGTTCCATACATTTGCCATGTTTTGTCATTTCTGATAAACAATGCTTTGGAGCAGGGTGTTTTTCCTGGCCAGTTAAAAACAGCAGTAATTAGACCGATCTTTAAGAAAGGCAATCCAACAATTTTGGACAACTACAGACCTATTAGCATTCTGCCTTCCTTTGCAAAATGATTTGAAAAGGTAATGTGTGATAGACTTTTACACTTTATGAATAGGTCTAATTTAATATAACCCATTCAACATGCATATTTGGCTGGATCATCAACATACATTGCTGTGTTTGAATTTACAAGAAAAATAATATAATTTGGAAAAAGGCTGTTTAGCAATGGGAATATTCTTAGACCTATCTAAAACATACATCTTCTTCTAGACAAACTTGAATTGTATGGGGTCAGGGAAAATGCCCTAAGTCTGTTTAAATCATACTTAACTGGGAGAAGGCAGATTGTTAGGAAGTCCACATGTGGAAAAAATTATTGCTCAGCGTCTATGGCAACTAGTCCGGATGAGGCTATTACTTGTTATGCAGATGACACTAAACTTCTTGTAGGGAATAGACAGTTGAGTCAGGTAACTCGCGGTGGAACAAAATTCGGTGAATTCATTGGTTCTCGGGAAATAAACTTTTGCTTAACAATGATAAAACAAATGTCGTGTTATTCCGGACTAAACAATCAAAAACAGAAAGATAGCAGTTTCTGTCTCTTTGTGATAGTGAGTCCAGCGTCTTGCATAGTACAGTTTTTGGAACTTGCTATGGATGAATTTCTGCAGGGGGGCAAAGAATTCCGAGCCTAGGGGAAACAAAGACATCACTTGAGATAGTAGGGAATTACGTAGGAAGATGGGATATACGAGCAACTATACTGGAAAACCCACCCCAGCCACTCATCTTGGGCATGGAATTTTTGGAAGATACAAAAGCAACAATTAACATGTCAAAGAAAACACTAACCTTAGAAGAACAGTTGTCCATCACATTCAGCTACCAAGCAAAAAGCACTAAGCAACAAAACCCACGACTATTCCCGCAAAAAAGTAGGACAGAGCAAGCGAAAATCACTAACCAAGTGAACCCGCAAATAAAGGCACCTAAAAGCAATACTACATACACCAAAGACAAGCATACACGAGGTACCCAAATCTATATTCTCCTTCTCCAAGGACACGGCATGTGCATTTACAGTGTCAACTACATCCTGTAATGATAGAGGTATTGCAAGGACCATCAGAAGCCACGCCGGGGTAAAAAATAGGAACAACTTTTACTTGGGAGAACTGGATTTCTTTTCGAAAAACGGCCGACGAATAATACAAATGACGACCAAAGAAGAAAACACCCGCTCAGTAGCCATATAATCCTTCAGAAGATGCTGCACAGCACTGAAACAATGGGCACAACAGGAGAAAATAAAGGGCATTGTCTTACCAATACTAAGTCAACGAAGCGACCACACAAGCTGGGTAACCAACAAAGAAATCCTGTCGGACTATTTTAGAAACATAAACATAGAAAACTGGTTATCAAAAGGGAAAGGCAAAATGAAAACGCGCGACGGCAAGGCGAAAACAGGATTGAAAATCCTCCCCAACTATTTGAGATGATGATCTGCTGTGCAGCTGCGGGCAATACGAAGGATGTATCAAGATAGAACTAAAAAACCTCGGTCCGGTACCAAGGATAGTGTATAAGCAAAGAATAGGGATGTATATAGGACTAATAAGAAGAGACAGTAAGACAGAGTGAATAAAATTAGAGAGAGAAAGATTGAAGACTCCCGTTTAAAGGGACTCGACAACTCCCACCCCAGCATTCCAGCATCTCTATGAGCAGCAATGCCAATTCTCTCTTTATTTCGTGACTTCAATGTTCCTCTTAACAAATCCTTTGCAAATTACATATGTTAGATTATACTATATTTAAATAGAACTATATAAATAGTTATCATTAGAAAAATTAAATAATATTACGGTATATCTAATCCTAAAATGCCTAAAACAACGACATGGCAATAAAACATCCATATGATTGATTGAATGATATTTGTGAGTTGGCAACATCGCGTAAATCTGGGTTTTTGTTTCTTAATTTGTTTATTTGTAGTAAAGAATAAAGTATGTAAAGAGACAAAGTAAGGTTAAATTTTCGGATTTTGTTAATTTTGTTTATAATGTAACAATATGCGATGCATATATAATAGCTGTAAGAACAACAATAAGAAATCTAGCTGTATTGGAGAAAAAACACAAAAAGTCAAATTTTTTCGATTGCCCAAAGATGAAACTAGGTAAGTGCATTATTACTTAGGCTACTAAAACTAAACAAAAGTAATATTTTTTATATTTACAGATGCACCCAATGGTTAGAAGCTTCAGGTCGTGGAGACCTTTTAAAACCAAATTTTGATTTCAGGCATAGTTATGAAACACTTAGAATTTGTAGTGATCATTTCGACAGTGATATGTATAACAATCCCTTTGAAAAAACAAAGTTGTTGTGCAGTGCTGTGCCTAAGACTTTCGTTTCATCCTCAGTCTCAACTAATTTATTTAGTAACCTGCAACATAGACTTGACCCAGAGCAGAATCAAGGAAGCAGTCTAAATCATATGGGTGTGTTGGAAGATATAATAACTTATATTAGATGTAAAATAAAAAATAATTAATCGACAACGCTGTTTCACTGAATTAACTAACATGTTGACAACAGCGTTTGGGTCTCCGATTTAAAGAGCCAGGCGTTCAAGGTCATAGAAATGTTCGCCCAAAACATCAAAGAAATTATGCCGGCTGTCCGGTCTTATTACAGTATGTATAATATCTCTAGTCTTTGGTATAAGGATATGACAATAGCAAAGATAGAAAAGGAAACGGCGATCAGTTAAGTATTTTCTCCTAAAGGCTAGGCAATTGTTGGCGGATTATGAGGACGTGTTATGCAAATCACCCAAGTACAGGGTGATTGATTCAATTTTGACCACCCCCTTAACTTCCATAATTTTGATTTTAGCATAAAACGTTAAATACAAAACTAGTAGATATTTAGGTCTACTTTTTTCTTGGATAAACAGTTATTATACAGGGTGTCCCAAATTTGAGTAACAAACCAAACTTATGTTTTTTTAAATACAATGACCAACTTTTTATCCGATATTTGAATTCTACGTCAAATTCTAGACCTAATTGATCTAAAATGTCTGTATCGATATTCAACTGTTTCCGCAGCAGGGTCCTTGATTGATTGAATTTTGACCACCTACTTAACTTCTTTAATTTTGATTTTAGCAAAAAACGTTAAATACAAAACTAGTAGATATTTAGGTCTAATTTACCCTTAGATTATTAGTTATTATACAGGGTGTCCCAAATTTCAGTAACTAAATTAACCCTTTATCACATAGTCGAGGCAACAGTGTTATAACAGATGCTGCTACACAGACATTTTACATACAGCCATTTTAAATCAATTAGGTCTAGAATTTGACGTAGAATTCAAATATCGGATAAAAAGTTGGTCATTGTATTTAAAAAAACATAAGTTTGGTTTGCTACTCAAATTTGGGACACCCTGTATAATAACTGTTTACCCAAGAAAAGAGTAGACCTAAATATCTATTAGTGTTGTATTTAACGTTTTTTCCTAAAATCAAAATTAAGGAAGTTAAGGGGGTTGGCAAAATTCAATCAATCAAGGACGAAGCTGTGGAAACAGTTGAATATCGATATAGACATTTCACATCAATTAAGTCTAGAATTTGACGTAGAATTCAAATATCGCATAAAAAGTTGGTCATTGTATTTAAAAAAACATAAGTTTGGTTCGTTACTCGAATTTGGGACACCCTGTATAATAACTGTTTAGCTAGGAATAAAGTAGACCTAAATATCTACTAGTTTTGTATTTAACGTTTTTTGCTAAAATCAAAATTATGGAAGACCACGTGGTGAAAATAGACAAACTTCAAGACAGGGACAAAGACTTAAAGGAATTAAAAGAAGCAATTTTAGACCCAATTAACAGCAACTGCAACGCCATAACGCGACGAAAGGCAAAGAACTTTACGGTAAAGGATAATGTATTATACAAGGCCACCATAGATAAAGACTTAGAATGTGTACTTGTAATACCACGGGCACTAAAAGAGGAAGTATTATGGGAAGCTCACAACGTACCCACAAGTGGACACATGGGCATAACTAAAACCCTGAGTAGACTTAGCCCAAAATACTACTGGGACAACATGGTGAAACACGTACACAAGTACATCCGAGAGTGCAGGGACTGTCAGGGAAAAAAAGGGCCTTCAAACAGGAAACCCTTGGGGATACATGGTATACCTCGCACCATTCTGAGCGACAGGGAAAAGGTTTTCAAGTCAGAAATAGTGCAAGAGTTACAAAAAATAATGGGTGTTCAAAGCACTTTCACCACGGCATATCACCAGTCGTGCAATGGCTTGACCGAAAGGCTGAACAAAACACTAGCCGACATGCTGTCCCTGTATTGTAACACGGAACAAACAGACTGGTGTTCATACCTGCCCTTCGTCACTTTCGCCTACAACACGGCAAAGTAAGAGACTACGCAATTCACGCCCTTTGAGTTAATATTTGCAAGAAGTCCGACCCTGCCTTAGACGCAGCGCTTCTAAATAATGAAACAAGGTCGAATGCCAAGGAACTAAGGGAGAAAGCGTTACTAATCAGAGCATTAGCCGTGGACAACATGTAAAGATACGGAAAAGTAAAAGATAAGGAACTATACGATAACAAACATAGAGAGGGAGAGTATGAAGTTGGAGACAGAGTAAAAATATTCATACCAATAAGGAAAGTGCGCAAGAGTGAAAAACTGTTGTTAAGGTGGTTCGGGCCGTACAGAATTACAAAAAAAATGAGCGAGGTTAATTACGAAGTAAAACAAGAGGCGGGGGGGCAGAAAAACAGATGTGGTACACTTAGGCAGAATACAACCATTCTACGACGAATGGACACTAGGGGAAATAGCCGAAGAGGAAGAAGAGGGGGATTATGAGGAACACAGGGCGCCCAATTCCTCGTAGTAGTAGTAGTAGTAGCAGTAAAAAAGTAGACAATGCAGAGTTAGGGAAATTAGTAAGGTAGTAGAACATAATCTTTATCTTTAATGAACACATAACATAAGCAATTCTTGTTGCAAGATGCCGGACCTAACGACAGTAACCCCATCCAGCGCACAGAACAAAATACGAGACCTGCGTATACACCAGCCGGCGAGAAGATCAGAGACTTCAACGATAGATGGCGAGACCAAGGAGATCGACTGGCAGGGAACTTTGTTACCCGTGAACTGAGTAACGGGTAAGGATGCTCGAACAGCCCGACTTGATAGAACAACCCCTTGGGATCATAGCGTAATGAATTGTTTACTTGGAGTTTTATATATAAATACGACCAGTTTCCAGGGAAGGGCCATGTAACATAGAAATTACACTATGTTCCGTTACCAAATATTGCCTCAGTCTCCTCCAGTACAATGTCTGTGTAAGCAAGATCGGCGAATTGAGGTCATGATGTGGGTATAAATACAGCACCAAAATCACGTACAAATCACTGATCTCTGGGTTAGTCTGGGTACGCCTATTGTGCAACGCAACGTGGAGCAGTAGGTGACCAAGTGCCACACCCGAGTATCAGCCCTAGCAAAGGAAATAGTGTGGGCGTGCAGTAAGAGTTGCAGCACCTACTTACCTCCCTTTGCTAGTACCATAACGACCTTACCGGCCCGGTGAATGCCCACGAGTCTAGGGTTCATTCATCCCCGATAAAGCGTTTGCACTCCATGAACCTTCCGTCTACTCGATCCTGCATCCCACATAATCCTCTTCGCCATCTTGGCAATCTGGGGGTAAGATTATTGTACCTATTGATTTAACTTCACAAATAAAGTCGGTTACTTGTGGAAGCCTGAGTTTTATTTCCTCTGAGCTACCCCATAACGTAAGAATATGTTTTGGGAATACATAAAGAACTGTAGTTAATTATTTCCAAATCAAATTTGACTAGATTAACGAAGATACCTGAAAACGATGAAAGAATCTCACAAGAAAAGTGGAACAAACGTTCAAAACTTGTTACAAACCATTTTAGTGTTCCATATTGTTACGGTTTGGGCCTACTATGCTCGATACTCGATGAAACCGATGCGCCGCAATATCTGGCCGGGCGCGTGTCAAAGTAGGCCACACTTAGGAAGCGACACCTGGAAGCATCTTGAATATTCGAAGCAAATCGCGAAGCGTTTCGCGGTCATTCTAGAACGTGGTTTGCGAATATAAAAGAAGCGGTGTCGACGTCGGCGTAGTAGTGTAGAGTAGTAGTGAATTTGGGAACGCGGTAAAGTTTAAATAGTGGAATAGTTGTGGAATTGTAGTAGTGTTTTTAATAGCTGGAACAAGGAAGAACAAGAAAGGATTCGACAACAAAACAAAGAAGAACAAGAAAGAATTCGACAACAAGATATGGAAATGCGTCAAGAAGATAGAGAGCGTAACGTAGAAATATTGAACGTTCTAGCGGGGACAAAAACAGAAATCCAAGAGTATGTAACTCATAGTCTCAAAAAGATGGAGTATGATGTTCAGGTAAAATTAAATGATGCTCGGGAGGACATTAACAAAATTCAGAATGATGTTCGGGAGGACATTAATAAAATTCAGAACGATGTTCGGGGGGACATTAATGATGTTCGGGAGGACATTAATAAAATCCAGAATGATGTCGAGATAAAGTTACGTGACTTAGAGCAGAAAATTGACAGCAGAGGAGTCAGCTCTACAGTGTTCACCGGAAACGGGCTCAACAAGATCAAGCCTCCCACATACGATGGTCAAACTTCATGGGCAATGTACCAACTCCAATTTGAGGCCGCTGCAAATGCAAATGGATGGAGTAACAAGGAAATGGCTGTAGCACTAGTAGTGGCATTACGAGGACCTGCATTGGAGCTGTTACAGACGGTGCCTATCGCCCAACGAAGCAACTATGAAGCATTAGTAGCTGCATTAGAACGTCGTTATGGGGATCAACATAAGAAAGGACTGTATCGAACGCAATTAATGGCAAGACAGCAGAAAACTGGTGAAAATCTAGAAGAGTTTGAAACCGAAATTCGTCGCCTTGTGCATCTGGCTTACCCAGCCGTCCCGGATGAAATCCAAGAAGAACTTGTGGCACAGTATTTTGTAGATGGGATTCGAGATCTGGAGGTAAAGAAATATCTCGCCGGGCGCGTGTTAAAGTAGGCCACACTTAGGAAGCGACACCTGGAAGCATCTTGAATATTCGAAGCAAATCGCGAAGCGTTTCGCGGTCATTCTAGAACGTGGTTTGTGAATATAAAAGAAGCGGTGTCGACGTCGGCGTAGTAGTGTAGAGTAGTAGTGAATTTGGGAACGCGGTAAAGTTTAAATAGTGGAATAGTTGTGGAATTGTAGTTAGTAGTGTTTTTAATAGCTGAGTTAATTATTGTACGGAGTGTTTTGAAGTGTAAATAAAGTTATTAATTGTTGAGTTAAACTGACTTTGTGTGAACCCACGGGAAAATCGTAACAATATTTAAAAAGGGCCCAACAAGGAAATAAAAATTATATTAATAAGTTAAATGATGAAGATGACATTTTTGACTAAAAGCATTGCATATATTATTGTCAGGGCAGATTAAATGTAACGGCGATTTGGGTTCAATGCGATTCATGTGATGGGTGGGTACACGAATCCTGCATTACCTCGAAGAGCAATCAAAATATTACATTTAGCGGTATATTTATTTGCAAACTGTGCAATGATTTAAATGCTTCATATAGTAATAAAAATAACCAAGTAGAAAACGATCGTTTATTGGAGCAATGTGAGGCATTTTTGAAAAACTTGTCTATGAATGAATTTCAGCGACATTATTTGGAAAAAAAGACAATTGGACAAAGGAATAGTGCAAAATGGAAAACAGAACGGAAAAAATTTATTATTGCATCAAACTTTGGCCTCATTTTTAAAACAAAGTCGTGCAATTCTCGGATATCTTTAGCCAAAAACATGCTATTAGCTAAAGACATATCTAACTTGCCATCTATTTTATATTGCATAGAAAACGAAGCCAAAGCTATAAGACAGTGAGAAAAACAAATGCAATGTAAAGTCAAAAGATCGGGACTTAGAGTACATAAAGACATTTGTTTTTGGCAGCATCTCCTGATGGCTTAATCGGCGAGGATGGTGTGCTGTAAATGGTAGAGAGTAGGTATAAGTAAAACTTGTTAGAGAAAGGCCTAGGTATAAGAAAAGGAAGAATTATATTTTCTGAAAACCTAACCTTGCTGGTGTGTCGGCATTCATTATTTTCCCGGTTTTTTATCGATAATATAGTTTTTATCCAAAGACACAACCACTCAATTTTTTAATACTCAAGTCACAACGTGAAAGTCCTTTCAGACGGGTAGTTTGATTGGGAACTCACAGATGGTATACTAGAAGTAAAATGTCCAATTAAGGCAAGATCAGCATCATTGGATGAAATTAAGCTAGATTATTTGGATTCCAGCGGTCGACTAAAAGTAACCCATAACACTAGCCGACACAATTTTTGTAACACCATTGAGACCATTAATTTTACAGTGCATATGCCTTTTTAGTAATAGATAAAGCTTTAGCCCATAAAGCTTTAGAATGTCGACTTTTTTTAATAGGCTCATTAGACCTTTATTACATTGGCTTGTAATAGCCACGTTTGAGTTAGTTTAAGCCACGCATGAGCGAGCAGAGCAAATATAACAAACCCCATTTGCACCGTCATATTTTAAGCCAAGTTTAAGTTAAGGATGGTTCACACATCAGGACAATGGAAACTAGGTAACAAGGGCGATGGAATTCAACCAAGATAGGTGACGTTTGCTAGTTTTTAAAGAGAGAAAGAGGTCACCCCAAATAAAAACAAAAAACTAGAACTATTTAGTATGTTTCAAATATATTTTTTTAAAATTGGTTGACTGGGCTAAGTGTGTCCATCTTATTAAACCTAGTTAATAATGATCCATTTACCCAAATAATTGAAGAAATAGTATCAACAAAATTTTTTTCAGATTCAGCTTCTACAGTAAAAGAAAAAAACTTAAAAAAAAGAAAAAACTTCTACTTTATAGAAAACGTTCAAATAAAAAAAAATCGTAATGCCTCACATTTCAAAAAAACCATTTCTGCCTAGCAATGATAGACTTAGAAAACCAAACCTTTTTCCCAAAACGTTTCTATAAACCTGCGTATTATAGTAAATAAGCATATACTTCAAACAGACAAATTTGTGGCAGAAATGTTTATTACCAGAATTCTAGTAAATTAAAGGTTTGGCATTAAAAATAATATTTAATTTATTAAATTTGACAAAATTAAAACTGAGTATATGTAGATCGTGTTTAAAATTCTATGATTATTATTATTTTTTCTGCATCATTGAAATATTCAGAAAAAAAAAGGGGGGCTCGTTTTCTGGGCTTGATTTTAAAGAAAATATCTATATTTTTATTGATTTTCTTAATTCAGAGAGTTTTTTAAAATTCGGCATTAGTCAGAGGTTTATATTGGTCAACTAAATTTCTACTCAAAAAGTATATTTATTCTTTCTTCTGGTAGTTTTTGCAGCATAATCGATTTTGAGAAATAGTATAATAATAGTTTATTTAGCTTGTTTTAGAGGTACATACATAACAATACATGATCACATCCTTAAATTGTGAAATTTCCTCTGCTGCTGTAATATTTAGAAACCTCTGCCTCGGCCTCGCCTCGTTTATTCAAGTAAAATGATTACAGAGGAAAATACGGAAATTTTTAGGTAATTAAATTATATAAAAACAATTAAAAAATAAAATAATTTAATTAACAAAAGACGAACAGCAAAAAGCACCGGGACGTCATTTGATCAATTTATTGACAGAACAAACCAATGTCACGTGATACACAGTGTCAAATGACTTTACGGTTCCCGCACTTGCGGTTCAGGTGTTTAAAATTAGCCGCGACAGACGATAATTAATAACCAGGGTTTTTTTAATAGCGGGAGTTTGAGAAAAATGTTTTAATGACATCTTGTAGGTAAGGCTCAGGGGTATAATGTATGAAGAACTATTCCAACGGGAAAAGACCGGAAGTCAACTAAAGTCATTAATGTTTTATACATAAATTTGTGTTTTAGCAGCGAAACAAGAAAGTGACAAAGTGGTTTAATATTATTAAAATTTCAATACATTTTTTCTATTTTTATATGTATATTTAAAGGTATAATTTAACATTTTTTTTTAGATTTCATATTGATAAAAGTAACAAAAAAGTTGTAGTTGAGAGTAGAAATTGACCCTTCAAATTAAAGTCGTGTCATGTGGTTCTACAACTTAAAAGTATTTACCATGTCAACAGCGGAATAGTTGCATTACAACTCTCTCTGTAGGTCATTTCTAGTACTATGATAGATTTATTAATATAATATATTGTCGCAGATTCCAACATTTACATGCACGATACCTATCGTACTGTACACTGAATAATCGTTTATGTCAGCAAGTCTGGTAGGAATCTGGGTCAATCGACGAGTATTTATTCAGCAAGGCTGGCCATCTAAAATCACTGGTCTCCGGGTTGGTCGGCGAGCAACATTCCCTAACTTGAAGTGGTGGGTCGGCTCGCTACCCTCTCAGGATCCCAGGCTGAAAAGAGAAGGGTTCTCTCGCAACTTGAAGTGACCGTTAGAACCCTTAACCCTGTCAGTTGTTCACTTGGTCCTTTGGTCACATCGTACAAGAACACCTTGCGTGCCCCTTTACGGTGTAGCTGAAGGGCTAAAACCAAACTCACCCTCCCCGAACTTCCATGCGCTCAACGACACGAAGAATAACCCCTCTTAAGTGTTTAGTTCACATTGTTTTATAATAAACGAGGCTTGCCTGTGACCTAGGTTGTTTCTCTACCATCCCTCACTACGCACCCCTAAACGTGACAATATGTATATTTAAAAAAAAAATTACTGAAAATTAGTTTCGGCGGCTTGTCGAAAACGCTTTTGGTATTTTGACGCAAAGGTTTAGAATATTTTCCAGAAGAATAAAACTTGCTCCAGAAAATGTTGATGATGATTCTGTTATTCCGTCTTCTTGCGTACATAAGAATAGTAAATAATAATGTCGAAAATCCACAACCAGGTCTATCAAATAAAATAAACAATCAACCAGGAAGACCTGTTAATGATGCATTTGTAGTAAGGGACATTTTTAAAGCATATTTTGCATCAACAACCGAACGCATTGAAAATTCAGATTGATTTTATTTTATTATATACGAAATAAGTAGGTATATATTTTAAGGAGAGAGTATCATTCATAAGTACCTAGATTGTTTGTACACGCCTAATTGTTTACTACTATATTTGTCTACTTACCAGATTGGTGTACTTCAGCTGCTATGGTTCTCCAAATCAAATTCTTATGTTTATTATCTAAATACTTAGGGTGGCTCATATCATAAATCACAGGGTAGATGCGCACACATAGCAATTTTTCGTCATCCATTTTGCTGTTCTACTGCTCACCTAACTATGGTCTCTCGTCGACTGTCCTTGTAAAGTTGTCACTGAAACACACTCATCTGCAACTAAACACAGTCATGTTACGACGTGTCATGGCCGGTCCGGACCGGAACGGCAAAAAAATGCCCCGTGCCCCGGCCGTGCATTGGCCGGACATAAACTTGGCTCGGTCAAGTGTGAATTAGCTCATATTGTCACGTTAAGGGGTAGCTCAGAAGAAGGAAACCACAGGTATACAGGTAATCCGCTTTTATTTAAGATAAAACTACAATGGTCTTACCCCCCGATTGCCAAAAAGGCGAGGATCATGATGTGCGGTGTGTCTGTGGGAATGGTTGTTGAAATTCGCGGAGGGCGCACGCTTACCGGGGGTGAATAGAACCCTAGACTAGTGTCCCAGTGCATTCACCACGCCGAATAAGACCCTATGGTACTGTTAAAGGGAGATAAGCCGGTACGGCAACTAATGCTGCTCGCCCGTGCTATTTCCTTTAACAGGCTGATTCCCGGGTGCTTGCACTTGGTCACCACCTGCTCCACTAAAAGCTACACAGATGGTGAACCCAGACTAACCCAGAGATCAGTAATTAGTACGTGCTTTGAAGCTGTATTTATACCTACATCATGACCCCAATTCGCCGATCTTGTTTACATAAGTCTGGTATTGGGGGAGACCGAAGCAAATGTAGGTACGGAACATAGTGTAATTACTATGTTACAATATAAATATATTCTATCAATGTTTGACCGTGCCCCGTCCGTAGCACGGCCCGGTCCGGGCACGGTGTAACGTGAATCATCCTTTAAAGGTGTAATCTTAGACTAAGTGTCACTGTGTTGGGTGTTGCGCAGCTGAATTTTTGTGGACGTCTTGAGTCCTGTCCTAGACATGTGTTCTGTGTCTGATTGCGTGGTGGTCTCCAGTGGATCGGCCTTGATCTGACGAATTTGAGTGCTGATGATGGCCTAAAGGGCCGAAACCAGTTCATAAAGGATCAATAAACTTTTGCACGGAGCTTATGCTTTTTACTGAACCACCCGATGGTATAGGTTTGGCCGTTTAACCCTGACTCACCCTGTATATTACATTGAATTCTTCTCATTCCTCGATGCCCTTATATTCTATGTATTTAGTGCGCTCCTGATTGTTCCGGTAAGTAATTGTTGTTTATTTGCAATAGCAAAACTTGAAATGTTTAAAATATTGTCAAAGTGTTTCACATTTAAACAACATCGAATTCTTGCACGTACTTTTACTAATTTTTTCTATATTTTCTATTACTACAAGAAAATTGACTATGTCTACTGAAGCGTCTGCAGGTCGCTAGAACAGCATAGTAGAAATAATTAATAATTACGGCAATGCAAACTTAGACACAAATTTCTGGCTTATTTATTGAGCTACCAAGATCGCATTTGGTGATTTTGTGTAGCGAGCGACTGAGCGGCAAGCGGTAGAGCGGTGCCGCTAATGTTTATGTATCTGCTAAATTGATTGCATTCTTCATTGTCGTGCTGCTTACCGGTTAGTCTGGACATATATTTTTCTTTTTCCGCTCGTCCTTTTTGTCGTCTTTTTGGTCGTCATTTGGCGTCAACTTTACATTTTGGCATATCCAAAAAACAGTGATGGTTTTTACTATTTACAAAATAGGTGGTGATATTCGCCATACTTTAGGCGGTTCCTATTTATTATATATACCCCATATTTTCTTTTTCTCACATGATTTGTAGTTTCATACAGAAGTAAAAGATTTAACATGTAACCCGTAGTCTTTATAATTAAGACTTAGATTTGGATTTCAGTATATTCTGTTATTGCAGGACGCTCAAATTAATAGTTCAAACTGAATCCATTTTAGCCAGGACAGGAGGCAAACGGCAAAGGAGTACTGCTTGACGCTATCGTAGCCAAAGGCTTAAGAGTTAATTTGGAATTCTCAGCTATGAATGTTCCTAATGGACTTGAGGTTTTCCACCGACATCCCAGAAAACATAATTAGAATAGCGTCAGAGCGGGGTTTTACAGAACTTTCCGAGCCTAACGATGCGACCGGTACATCCATAAATCCTAACCAATAAAAAGCAACTGTCTGTAATGATGTGCAGAACGAACCTAAGATCTTTGGATCCCATGACACTATACTGGTCAAGTACTGGTGTCCGGAGTGTATTTGCGAGTTTCATATTGGAATACTTAGAATTCCATGTTTTCTGAAAAACTGTACTGAATGCGCTGGCAAAATTAATGAACTAGATGAAACGTATGTTCAATTTAATGGACCTCCACATCCAGAATCCAAGTTTCTATTGCTCCCAACATTCTGAATAATGAAGCATCATTAAATATGCCATTTTTAACCAAACAAAACGTAAACAGCGGGACAGAAGTTAAATAGTTTAACAAGGCGGTTATTCTTTTTGTAATAAAAAACAGCGGCACACCTAAAGCTACTATAGAAGAGGTTATTAAGAAGACATAGCGGCCTAAAGATACTAAACTAACTAACTAAAAAGAAAACTGGAGAATTACAATCTAGAGTTGGTTTGGACCTGAAACATACTAGGCTTTTTCGGTGCCTTAAGATGGCATATTCTCGCCAATAAGAACATCCGAGTCCAATTTAGAAAAATGGGAACGTTTTTAAATGTCTAAATAAGACAATTATTAAGATTTTTGAGAAGGGATAAATTGTCGTAACTATTATAGTTAAGTATATTATGACATAATCCGGGTCTGTGCTTTGTGGGTATATCACCGTACTTCGTAACTGAACGTTTCAACGCTTGTTCAGTTAAATTGACAAGTTTCAAGTTAATCTAGGTCAGGTACGGACATGAAAGCTGCACTGCACATTGCAAATCACTGGTAACACAGTCAACTAACCTACCTTAGTGTATACAAAACTAATACGTGTAGCTGCAAAGCAGACTCTTTGATACGGTACTCATCTAAGAGGTTATCCCCTGTTTGCAACCTTTTTTTAAGGTGATATGATCATATACGTGTAACTGAAAGGCGGAGCGTTTCATTTGGCAGGTTCATCTTAAAATGTTCACCACGCTTTAGTGTGTGGCGATCAAGCCGTGGAGCTTAAATGCGGAGCGTACTTGATGACATACCTAGAGAGTATGTGATCCCGAGAATCAAAATAGTGAAACTATGGATTGAAGAAAAACAGTGAGTTTCTCTACTTCTGATAGACCAATTAGGATAACTAATTATCCATTTTACGTATAGCCTTTTGGAACTAACTTTTCATCCTTTCATCCTCGTCTTTCAAAAGTGGCTTCAGGCAAAAAAGGTATATAATCTTTCCGTAATTTGGCCACCAACTCGGCCAAACAATGCAACGCGACCATTTGAATTTCTGGTCTGAAATTCCGCATTTTTAGAAAAAATTCCTAGATCATCTCCTTTCATAAACCGACATTTGCAACGGCCACGGCAAAATTAACTATAGTAGGGGAGATGAACTGTTCATTGCGTTTAGTCAAGAATTCCATTCTATCAAAATCTTTGTTTCGATATGTCAACTAATGTAACAAATTAACTTATTTTTTATTACATAGAAACGTATAATTTTTATTATGTGGGAATGAAAAATTTTAAATTATCTTGCAGGTGATCTAGGAGATTATGATCTAGAAATTCATGTTAGTCACTATGGAGGAGATGTCAAAGTTTTGCTTAAGCAAACTCAAACTATTGAAGAAAAGGTCATGGACAATTACCAGAAACAGCTGAAAGCTCAAGATCAGTCACATATAGAAAATAGTTAGTTAAAAATACCCGGCAAGCTTTGCACTTATGGCATTAATCCTAATCCAGTAAAGGTGAGTTAACTAAAGTAAGAAAAAAAAAAAAAGTAAGTGCTTGATGTCAGAATTAGAGTTTGTTGCAGGATCACAAAGGAACTCAGATTTATTTAGGTATAAACTGCAGTAAAATAGTCACCGTTAAAAAGAAGTAGAATGCCTCCCAGATATATATCGTAGCTGTGAAATGAAACAGCCTAGTAGACTAAAACTAGTACTGGGCAGCGGCAACTGGCTTCTCAGAACTAACCTAAGGCAAGGTATGTAGTAAAAATTTTAATTGGCTGAAGTTTAGACAGCAAACGGCGTAGTTTATCCACAGAAACGACGTTTGTACAGCGATAAAGAAGGTAAGGAAAAACCACTTCATTAACTTTACCTAGTAAAATCACAAAGGTCATGAATAGATACAAAGCGGACGCGGCCTTCAGTCCCGGGCATCCCTATAGTGGGGAGCGGTTGGAAAGAATTCCCCGGTGAAATAATGAGGAAAATGAGCAGCTGGAATGTAAGATTGGAGAAAATTTGATAAGAGAAATGGAAGTGCTAAAAATAGACATATTGGGATGCAGCGAAGTCAGGTGGCCCAATACAGGAACAAATGTAGTAGGAAAGCACAAAGTCGATTATAATGGCGATAGAATTACGTAGAGCAGAAATGGAGTTGCAATTTGAATAACAAACTCCTTAGTTAATTCAGTAAGAGGTTTTGTTCCCGTCTCAGATAGAATAGTTCTGGTACAACAGCAAGCCTGTCAATTTCAATATAATCCAAGTATACGCACCAGCAAGTCAAAACACTGAAGAAGAAGTTGAACAGTTTTCTGACGATGTCAGTAAAACAATGAATCTCTTAAGAAAATAAATCGTTAACAGCATATTAGGAGATTTTAATGCTAACGTTAATCAAGGAGGAACTGAAAATGTAACAGGAGAATATATCATTAAAAAACATCATAAAAAAGGCCGACTTGTCAGAAATCAGATTGACTATATTATTATAAACTACAGATTCAAATTATAGATGGGAACCTTGGTGATTAGAGAGAACTGTATTGAAAAACAATGCTCTAGACTAAGGTCGAGTTAAATTTTGTAAGTGACATCTGTCAGTGTCCCACATTTGACAGCTGATCACGTGACTACTTCAAATTAAAAACCTGTCATCTTTGTCTAAATCATTGATTTGCGATATAGTTGTCTACTCTTTCGTATCAGATAGAGCAAAATATGTGGGTATCAAAATTTCGTGGGCGGTAACAAGAGTCATTACCATCTAGAGGCTAACCCTATGGAATGCATTCCAAATGCCAAGAGTGTGGACGGCGGCAATAGAAGTAATAGTAGTAGCGAGTAAGACAATAGTGGAAGCGAAGGTAGGGCAACATAAAGTCAAAATCAATTGCTTTACGCACCTGCATACGGGTATTTAGTCGACGTAAATCCAGGTAACATCGATTTTGCTACTTCAACTGATTAGTTGCAATTAAACCAAACATTTCAAGAAGCGTCATATTTCTAGAAGGCTGTACAACTTCGAATAATAAATATAATAATTGGGTATCACGACACTACTAGTTTGCACCAGGAGTATAAAACTGAATTCAATGTGAAAGCGGAGATCATCATCAAACGAAGAGTATGTTATCGGCGAATATATGTATAATATGTGAAGGTGAACGTAGTTGTACTTTTACCTCAGGTGACGGAGGTCATGCAAAATCTTCATTGTCCTCCGACAGCCGGACATTTTGGTTTCTTTAAAACCATGCACAGGGTGCAAGAGTATTATTATTGGCCTAAGATCAAAAAAGACATACTTCAATTTGTTAAAAACTGAAAAGTTTGTGGCGCCCAAAAGGCTTGTAATACTGCTCGAATGGGTTTGATGGGAAGGGAGAAGGTTATCAATTTGCCATTTCAATGTGTGGCAGTAGATTTGGTTGGTCCATTTCCAAGATCAAAGAAAGGGCATGAATGGTTGCTTGTGGTCGAGGATTGGTTTACTAAGTACACCCTGTTATTTTCCTTGCGTAGTTCAAAATCACTCACTCTCATATAGAAAAGATTTTGGAAGAGAGAATGTGAGAATATTTTTTCTTGTTTTTTGGTTGTCCCTAGATTTTAAAATATTGGTTGTCGATGATACGGTACTCGGTATGGCCTCTTTATTATCGGCGGTACGCTTTCAGTGATGATACGGTGTGTCACTTTTGTCGTACAAGTCAATTTTTGGTCAGGAGAATGGAAAATATCTATAAATTCTACAACCAATCTTTTTTGCTTGGCTTCGTCGTCGCTTTTGACGTCTTCCAGGTTAAATTGCTTTAATATTACTTGGGTACTTTCTAAATTTACTTTTCTAATAGCTTGCTCTTGTACAGGGTGGGCAAATAAGCGAGGTAAGCGGCTGTACCTCCGAAACTAATAATCGTAGAGAGTTACGGTAAAAAAATTTATAGGATAAGTAGGCAAGGGAAAATGCTGGAAATTATTTTCAAGTTTCCAAGATGGCTACCAGAGGGCGTTTGCTCCATCTTGAATTACATAAAGTTACGTTTCTTGTGATTTTCCCCAATGAATGTAACAAAAAAGTATTTGCGTTTTAATGTTAACTTAAAGTCGAACATTTTTTGAAAAAAACATTTTTCTCTATCTTTCGAAATAAAGTGGTGGGGGGTATTTGAATGTTGTTTTAAATAAATGCCTGTAACTTCGGAACGTCTTTAATACATTTGGATAAATTTGGTATCATTGAAAAGAGCATTTCTTGGGCTTTTAGGTTTCTTCTGATAATGACAGTTGTCACCTAAACGGCCGCCGATAGAGGGCGTTATTTGATATTATAACCAAAATAATGGATTTTCTCAAAAAATTTAAATGCAATGATATGACTTTTTGTAGACTAGAAAATAGACAAATGACAAAAAAAGAAAAAAAAATATTAAGATGCGGATTGCGCAGGCTTATTGGTTAGTCATTTGTCTATTTTCTAGTCTACAAAAAGTCATATCATTGCATTTAAATTTTTTGAGAAAATCCATTATTTTGGTTATATTATCAAATAACGCCCTCTATCGGCGGCCGTTTAGGTCACAACTGTCATTATCAGAAGAAACCTATAATCCCAAGAAATGCTCTTTTCAATGATACCAAATTTATCCAAATGTATTAAAGACGTTTCGAAGTTACAGGCATTTATTTAAAACAACATTCAAATACCCCCCACCACTTTATTTCGAAAGATAGAGAAAAATGTTTTTTTCAAAAAATGTTCGACTTTAAGTTAACATTAAAACGCAAATACGTTTTTGTTACATTCATTGGGGAAAATCACAAGAAACGTAACTTTATGTAATTCAAGATGGCACAAACGCCCTCTGGTAGCCATCTTGGAAAATTGAAAATAATTTACAGCATTTTCCCTTGCCTACTTATCCTATAAATTTTTTTACCGTAACTCTCTACGATCATTAGTTTCGGAGGTATAGCCGCTTACCTCGCTTATTTGCCCACCCTGTACATCAGGCTTATTCTCAATATCCAGTTCAAAGGCGTCTGCTATCCTTTGTCTTCGCTGTACCAGCATATCTTTATCTGATACATGCATGAGCCTCACAGGCACCTTGTTGCCCTTTTTACAGAGACTTCTCGCAACTAGTAATCCCTGCTGAGAATCTTCACATGGCTCTATGACAACATGCTGAGTCGTAACTCTTGAAGAATCAGCTATACTAGCTAAACAAATCACCTCACTTCTTGGGGGTATAATTAAATGTTCCTCTAATAAAATTTTCCACAATTTTCCCTCATTTTCCACATAATGAGTCTCATAAAAAAATTCTCCCCGGACTTCGGAGCCTTCCATTGCGGCAGCTCGTGAATCCATTTTAAAATCACCGGAACATACAAGTTTGTCCTCAGAACATCCATGCTTTTCTGAGTTTGATTTTTCCATTGCTTCCAAACGACTACCAATCGTTTGAACGCCCACATCCCTCGTTGTTGGTAGCAACGATGAATGATCGTTGGAGATAGCAGTGTGTGAATGCGTCTGATTCTGTACTTGTGGTCCATTTAAAGTCCCATATAAACTCCCCAAATTCTCTTCATATAGAGGTAGTTTTTCTCCTAGGAGTACCATTTCTCCTCTTCCCCAATCAATAGTTGCACCATGTTTATGCAAAAAATCGAGACCCAATATTAAATCTGTTTGAAAACTCTCAGATTCAAGTACTTTGAACTCATGTTCCACAATTCTTCTTGGCCCAATGCCTACACGCAAATACGTGCTTCCTAAAATGGGAATACTATTTCCCTGAATATCCACTAAGTTAATTCCACTATTTTGTAACGGTACAAACCCCTGAGCAACTGAGGGTTTCACTAGGGATAAAACAGCTCCAGAATCTATCAGCGCCCAATATAACTTTTCAGCTATTATTACCTTAGCAACATTGCAGGGCCTGGAGATTCTTTTCCACTCGCAAATGTTTATCCCTACACTAACACTTTCACTTATTCCCACGTAGCCTCCATGGCAGCCGGGCTTCGGGGCTGTTAACATTTATTAAGATTCCAAAACATAATTAATTACTCAGCTAGGTACGGTTCGGTTCCAAAGACTTAGGTCTAGTTAGCAATTCTGGCTTTAACGTACCTTCTGGACATGTTGAGTTGAGTTGAAGTGACAGGCTTTAGGTCAAGCGGTTACGTGGTTTCTTTACGAGAATTTTGGAAGGTTTTCCAAACACCTTAGTTTCACAAATCTTGCACACTGAAGAATTTTGGTAGAACTTATTTTGCACTACTGAACATGACTAGAACTTGACCCCATTAGGTCTTTTTTGAACTTTAACCGACTTTTCACACTTGTCTTCGACTTGACGACGTTTCAGTTTTGACTGCCCGATTCTGACTGACTGTTTGCCAAAATGGTGGGAATATTTATACTACGAAATTTACATCATTCTGTGAGCAGGAATGCGTCAGGTCAAAAGGTGGAATTTGAAAAACATGTCGTCGGGTGCAATAAGTAATAATAATTTTTTCCTGCTGCAGGCGATAAATCATTTTTGCTTGGGGTCAAAAAGATGAGAATTTGTGGCGACAGTATGACAGAAAAATTCCTTTCCTTATAAACACCTACTAATAGAAATATATCCCCGCTTCTGGATTAACGACGCTGGCCAATTAAATCTCTTAGAGGTTTGGCTTAGGATTTGAAGTCAGATTTTTCTTTCAAACTAGTCTTTCATTTAAGTGTTGTGTCTAGTAGTGTTCAGATGTGCCTCAAACTAATTCCGTAAGTTCTAATTTAATTTTGATTACAATTTTGACTTTGAAAAATAAACAAAAAGATAATTTCTAATATGTTCCCGGGGCATCACATCCCACCCCTCCCTGTAGGACAAAGCAAATATAATATACCAAGTGTCCAAGAGCACCCTGGACATAGGAGATTAACATGGGAAAACGGTTTTGATTTTTTTGCGCCTGTACGGTTGAGTTGATTGAAAAATAGTATTAATGAAATTTGTAGTACCTATCACGGACTTTTTGTCGTGAGCCTTTTTGTCGTAAAACCCGAACAAAAATGCGAAAATTTAAACTTTTGACCTGCACTGTATAATAGGCGGTTGTCGAGCAACGGGTAAACAGGTCATTGTTGCTGGTACGGAATTAAGTTACGTCGTTTTCGCAGAAGTTCATCTATTATTATATAGTCTGTCTCCTCGTCCAACGTACTGTTATTTATTAAGCAGCTGAGTTAATGATCCTCGGTCTGCAAGCGAATAAGATCCTCTTTATTCCAATGTACGTCATAAATCGGTGTGAGTTCATTTTCATGTAATACAGCTGAAATCGGCTGCGGATCATCTGTTCTTAGTCTTGTAAGGCTATCTACATTTGCATTTATTTTTCCTGGTCTATATTGAACAGTAAAACTGTATTCCATTAGGAACATACTCCATTTGGTCAGTCTGGAACTTGGATCCTTAGTATTTAATAAATATTTCAGTGGCCGATGGTCCGTCATAATTGTAAAATAAGTTCCTGTTAAGTAGATTCGGTATTTCTTAACAGCGTACACTATAGCCAGGCATTCTTTTTCAATTGCTGGTCAGCAGTATTCAGCGTACGGCTGGCGTAACATACAGGATGTTCGATTCCGTCATATTTTTGCGTCAAAATGGCGGCGATTGCAGTTGCACTTGCGTCTGTGTTCAAAATAAATTCACGATTCATATCTGGGTACTTTAGAATAGGCGGCTTAATCAAAGCTTGTTTCAGGGTATCAAATGCGATTTGGTGGTTCTGTGTCCAAAGCCATTTTTAATTTTTTTTGGTCAACTGAGTCAGTGGGTGACTAACCTTGGCAAAATTTGGAACAAACTTGCGATAAAATCCACATAGTCCAAGAAAAGCACGTACCTCTTTAACTGTCCTTGGCACAGGATAGTTTTCAATAATTCGAGTTTTCTCAGGCTAAAAGGTTGCGTTACCAAATAGTTTATTAAAAAATCTCTACATTTTACAAAATTAACATTGTAACCCATTAAGTAAAACTTTTCCCTTAAAGTCAAAAACAAAAAAAAAACTTACCTTGTAACCACATACTGGAAAACTGGTTTTATCTCTAAGAAAACTGTCAAAATGATTCCACTCTTTTCTGTCTCTAGTGTTTTCCTCCTCATCACTTTCAAAATCTACAAGACAACATCATGAAAACAGTTTGGAAACACAAATTGACTCTCTTAACTTACCAAAATTTTCAGGAGTTCTTTTAAACTTCTTGAAAGATATCGACACTTTAGAGTCACCATTATACTTTTGTTGTGTTCTCATCAGCATCTTGTCATACTCTTTATCAAATTGCAGCTGCAGCATTGTGGCTACTAGTGCATCACTGTCCATGGTATCATTTGATATCGCCCTCAGCACCTCATCAGGGATATCCTCAGATGTTAAGGTAGCATTGGAAGAAGTGTGAGCATCTGTGGTGATAATTGCTCTTTATACAGTTTTTATGTATAATGTGAATGAACTTACCAGTTATAGGAATTTTCTGGTCCAACTTTCGATTTTCTCTTGCCTCTTCGGACAGGGTACCCTTCGGCTTTTATAATGTGTCCCAAGTATTCGGCTTCCCGTTGTAAAAATTTACATTTAGTTGGTTTAAATTTTAAATTGCACTCCCGCATTTTTTCGAATATATGACGTAGGCGCTCTAAATGTACGTCAATATTGGCTGGACTAAATACAATGAGGTCATCCAAATATACGAGGCACTCATTGTAAGTAAGATTCGCAAATATATGGTTCATCAAGCGACTCCACGTAGCAGGTGCGTTTTTTAATCCCATGGCCATTCTAGAAACTCATAGTGATTCTCTGGAGTCGAAAATGCACTTTTTTCTCTATCTTCAGGGTGTAAGGGTCCTTGAAAATATCCAGATGCTAAATCCATGGTAGTAAACAATTCCGCATTAGCCAATTTGTCAATAGTTTCTTGAATGTTAGGCAGGGGAAAGAAATCTGTTTTTGTAATTACATTGAGTTCACGATAGTCTATACAAAGCCTATATTGCACCTCTTCACCTGGATGTCTTCGCTTTTCAATCAATATGGCAGGGAAACTCCACGGAGGCTGACTTTCTACAATAATTCCGTCATCCAATAATTTCTGAACTTCCTTTCTGAATATTTGTGACAACGGTTCACAGTTCATATCTAGATCATTTCCAAATTTATGTAAGACATTAATCTGGTACAACTCACTCTTTTCAGCTTTGTAGAATGCGCAAACAGAACTGTGGGTTCGCTATCCGCTGCTATGTCGAACAACACACTAAATGGGACAAGCAAATTTACAACATTCAACAGGCTATAAATACAAGTAAAAATGAGGCCATTTTCCGCCATCTTATTTAGTTTTTGGTAGATATCCCCCTGACTGGTAAATTTTACAGTGACTTTGAGGCGTTAGGTAGGGCTGAGTTTGACATTAACCCCGGAGATTGTGACGATTATGCATTTGGATTGGAACGTTTCCGAGACATGTTTGTAGAGGTTAGAAGACAACTTCATTTAGCATATCAGCGCAAACAACGTAGTTATAATCTTAGGAAACGAGAGTTTTCGTTTCAAGTTGGTGATTTGGGGTGGCGAAAGAATGTTTTGTTTTGCAATAAGCTAAATTTGTTGAAAAACTTAATATATATATAGCCTTTCGCGTTAGAAATACTCTGAAAAGGTTGTCGGACTGAAGAACCCGGTTGACCGGTTTTGGAGGTCGGGAGTTTATGAGTTATCTTGTGGCGATTGCCCTAGTGTGTATATAGGTCAATCGGGTAGGAGGATTGAATCTAGGGTTAATGAACACGTCACGATGACGCACAGCTGAAGCCATTTTATCGCCAAAGCGACGATCTAACGATTCTTACGGATTGCGTAATTTACGTTTAGAATGGTTGATCGGAAGTAGTGATAACTGAAAGCATGTTAATTTTTTGTTTATTGTAAAACTTAAGATGGCCATAAAATTTTAGGATAAGCATAAGAAACATAAAATATCGAACGTTCGAACCATATATTACTTTTTCTTTTTAACCTAATTCATTGAGTTCTCTTCTTCTTTTCTTTAATTAAAAGCACATCCCTATGTCACAAACGTCGATTAGTAATGTGCATCGGTTTACAAATGAATATTACAGTTCGGCCGCCCTGACTACAAGGATCGTCCTCGATCATTGAAACTCCTTACATTAAATAAGAATTCCTAGACTTAACAGTCATAACATAATTAGTAAGAACGTCACATAATTTCTGGATAATCACAAGGTCAGAATCATAAAAATACACATTCACATAAGGGACACATAGTCATAAAAGTCAGAATATACATAATATTAAACTAACAAGCATAATTTCCATAAACTTAGGTTATAAACAAAATATGAACATAAAATATACTTTATAAGTATTACTATAATTAAGCTGAAATGATAAAAAGTATTAGTTAAGTATTTTGTTTTACTGTAGATTATGTAAGTTTTGTAGTAGGTATAAAAGCTTCTTCTCTGGGGTTAAACCAGAGTTTCATACGTGATGTTTCTAAAATGCTTTTATATGGCTTTTGGGTTACCTGAAACCCAGGTATGTCCTCAAGTAGGTATCGATCATTAGGAAGAACCTTGGTAACTACATACGGACCTTTATATTTAGGCATCAATTTATGATTAACACCTGCTGTTGTATCAACATTGGTGATTACCACGTAGTCGTTTACTTCTTACATAGAAACAGTCTTATGTCGATTGTCAAAATACCTTTTATTGCGTTCTTGAGCTACTTGAATGTTGTCACTTGCATCTGACCGAACTTTAGATAAGTCTCTATTAGTATCTTGATTATTTAACTAATACTCTTTCAACAAATCATTACAGACACCCCTTTGACAAACTCTAAACATTAAAACAGATGGGATATTGTTAATAGTAGCATTCAGAGTGTTGTTGATAGAATACTCTACTATATCAAGCACAGTGTCCCACTTGTTCGTTTCTGGCGTCATTTTAGCTAACATCGGGGTAATGTCGCGATTGAATCGTTCGATTTGGCCGTTTTCTCATGGGGTACCAGCCGCTATGGTAACGTGCTGAATGTTATTATCTTTTAAAAACCCTCTAAACTCATAAGAACGAGAACTCGAACCTCTATCTGTCAAAACTCGACGACTATAGACCTGAAAATAGTTCTTCAAGTATTTAATAACTTCTTTAGTGTTAGTAGTACGACATGGAAATAGCTTAATAAATTTAGCAAGGCAGGTGTTTTTTCTAATGGGCCATAGTGATGGTGGATAGTGTCAAATGGGACATCACCCTTCGGTATGGGATGTAAAATACCTTCAGATTTACCTGCATTTTTAGAGTAAGTCATATACTTAAGACAGTTTTTAACATAATCTCTTATAGTTTGCTTCATGTTCAGAAAGCAATATGATCTCATAACTAGTTCTCTCACTTTTTCAACACCCACATGTCCAACGTCGTCATGACAAGGTTTTAAAACCTCTGAGCGCATTGATTTTGGAACATAAAACAAACATTTTTCATTTTCCTTCCTAAATCCCATTTCGTAACTCGTAATATATTCAGTCTTTAGTTTGCATAACACAAACACTTTGTTCAAACGAGTTTTTCGCTATTACCAATATTTCTAGAGAACGACTCAATGCATCTTACGATCACTACTTCGATGCTCAAAAGTGTAGTCGAATTATGCAAAATTAGAGACCAGCGTAAAATGCGGGATTTATGTATTTTTTTCGCAAGGCTAACTGCAACTGTTACAATCAGTAACAATTTAAATTCAATACGTTTTAAATAAATCCTAAATCGTTCTACAGAATAAACGTCGCATTATTGGTCCTCATTAATTATCGATCTTGCTTTCGTTATTGTCGTTGAAGACCAGTAAAATTTGCTGGTTTAGGTTTTATCGAAAAATAATATAATTAAAATTCGAAAACGGCGCACCACCTTTCTGAACGGGACTCACCTGTCTAAAACTTCCTGGCTTGAAGGAGAGCGCTCTCGTTAAGAAATGTGGATTCGTCGGCTTGGATGGACTGGAGTGAGTAACACTCGCGAGTCGCGGTAATACGAAAAAAAGTCAAAAAAAGACGTGACAAGTCGAGTACGCTTTTAGCTTGATGCTGCTAGGTCGACACTTTGAATGGTACTGTCGCTATTGCGCACGCAGTTCTAGGTGTCCCTTATGATAGACAGTGTGCCGTATTGTCGCGGAAAAAAGGTAAAAAAAAGAAATACGAAATTTATAGGTCCTTAAGCGCATAAAAAAAGAGACAAGTTTTAGAGTTTATGAAACACAAGATCAAGTCAATAAATAAACTAAACAGTAATCAACATTCCACCCACCAAAACATATGTGTTTTAATCTAGTTAAAAAAAAAGAAAACAAATAAGCAAATAAAGATACTAAACTAAATTACGTGGAGTTGCAAAGACTTTAATTTATGGGTAAAGGACATACTTTTACAACGGGGCGTTGTAAAGTACCCTTGGCTGTTTTTAATGTGACCACTCGTACCACGCCGTCGTTACCGGGGTGCAATTTGAGCACTCTACCCAAATCCCACTCTAGAGGCGATTTTTGTTCGTTCCTAATGACAACCAATGTATTTTCCTGAATGTTCGGAGAATGACTTGACCACTTTGTACGTTGTTGTAAGGTATGAAGGTATTCATTGCTCCAGCGCTTCCAAAAATCGAATCGCATTTTCGACAGTAGTTGCCATCTAGATAGGTGATTAGTATGAATTTGTGTCAAATCGGGCTCTGGAAAACTCGAAAGGGGTTCAGAAGTCAGAAAATGGCCCGGTGTCAACGGTAGAAGGTCGTTTGGATCTTCACTTATTGGACCCAAAGGCCTTGAATTAAGAAGGGCCTCTATTTGGGTAAGAAGAGTGTAAAACTCTTCGTATGTCATGATTTGACCTCCAACTACACGAAATAGGTGAGTCTTGACGGACTTGACACCTGCCTCACTCAAGCCATTGAAATGGGGAGCCCCCGGAGGATTAAAATGCCAGCGAATGCATAATTTTGAAGCTGCGGCCTCCGCCAAAGAGGTGAGTTCGTTGCTAGCTCCTTTAAAATTTGTTCCTTGATCTGAATATATGTCAGATACGCGGCCTCTTCGAGCTATAAACCGGCGCAGACACGCTAAAAAAGCGTCTGTTGTCAAGTCTGAGGCAAGTTCTAAATGCAATGCCTTTGTGGCACAACACACAAAGACGCAAATATAGGCTTTATTTAGACTTTTGATGCCTCTGCGCTTGGTTGGGGTGACTGCAAAGGGCCCTGCGTAGTCAACACAAACGCGAGAAAATGGTTTGACTTGAGAAACTCTATATGACGGGAGGTTTGCCATGTACGGTTGCAAGCTTCGAGGTTTTGTGCGGAAGCACTTTATGCATGTCGAAAGACAGCGATAAATTGCGCTTCGCGGGCTAATGATCCAGAAATTTTGAAGAAGTATATTATGTAGGGTTTTTAATCCTGGGTGTAGATTTTCTCGGTGGGCGTGTTCTATAATTAGATCGGTTAGTCTATGATTTTTAGGCAATAATATAGGATGTTTTGTCTCGAAGGCGAGAAGGGAATTTTTCAATCGACCACCCACCCTAAGGATACCCTGGTGATCCAGGAAAGGCGAAAGTTTTCGAAAAGGTTTCTGGATCGTCAAGGTATGTTTAACCGTACGAATAAGGTCAGAAAAACATTTTTGCTGTACGAATTTCACCAAGACGTGCATAGAAGTTTGCAGTTCGTCGGGTGAAACATTTTTCGAAGTTCTCGAGTGTAAAAGTCTATGTTTCGGATTGAGGCGAAGGATATAAGCGATAATGCGCTGAACAGTCTGAATGGCCGAAAATTTTGAGAGCAGAAGATCAATTATGTCCAGGTTCTCGATTGCGACGTGGTTAGTTAGAACGTTCTGTTCTTGCGATACATCTGGAAATTGTGTTGTATAAAATGCAGGCTGCTCAGGCCAAAGCTCAGGGGGGGACTCAAGAAATTCAGGTCCGTGCCACCACAAGTCAAAATTAATGAGCTCAGAGGGTGTAAGACCTCTGGAGACACAGTCAGCTGGATTTATTTCCGTGGGAACATAGTGCCATGTAGAAGCTTTAAGATTTTCTTGTATATAAGAAACTCTATTGGCTACGAAGGTTTTCCAGCGATGAGCAGAGCCCTTGACCCAAGTGAGCGCAACTTGGGAATCACTCCAGGCATAAGTAGCATCGAAAACATACTTATCGGAGTATGACTTCGTGACATAAACGATCAATTCGGTCAGAAGGTGAGCCGAGCAAAGTTCAAGGCGTGGAATCGATACAACTTTTAGTGGTGCAACTTTCGACTTTCCGGAAATCAAGACCACCTTTGGCGTTCCACAAGAGGTAATGAAGCGGAAATAAACAACGCATCCATATCCTATGGAGCTGGCGCCGCAAAAGCCATGCAATTCTACTCGTAAAACTGAATCAGACACAATCAAACGAGGAATTCTTATATTAGAAATATCGGGTAATTGTTCTTTAAAACGTTTCCAGACTTGTATGATGTCCTTTGAAGGCGTTTCGTCCCAGTCTGTTTTTGCAAGCCATAATTGCTGCATGATATGTTTGGCCGATAGAACACAAGGTGATAAAAGACCTAACGGATCAAAGATACGTGCGATTTGGGAAAGAATACTCCGTTTTGTACAGAGAGAGTCAATTGGGTTAAACGAGTAACTAAAAAAGTCGGACTTTGGATCCCACTGTAGACCTAAAACTTTCAGGAAAGTAGGACCATCAGTGTCGAAGCTAATTTGAGTGTTTTCCGAAGGCACATTAGACAGAATATCTGGACAATTACTGGCCCATTTGCGTAACTCAAAACCTCCCTTTTTGAGGAGTAGAATCAAATCGTTCTGAAGGTTTAGAGCTGCTTTAAGATTATCTGCACCCGCAACGCAATCGTCAATATAGACAGAGCTTTGAATTACTTTCGAAGCTAATGGATAATTTTCCTGTTCAATTAAAGCTAGCTCCTTAAGCGTACGAAGGGCCAGGTAGGGAGCTGAGGAGATCCCGAAAGTAACTCTATTCAGAACATATTCTGAGAGAGCTTCTGACCTTGAAAAACGCCAAAGAAATCTCTGGTAATTTCTATGTTCAGGCTGAACGAGAATCTGACAATACATCTGTTTTATATCACTTATAAAGGCAATAGGATGAGTTCTAAATTTAAACAAAATATCAGTTAAATCTTGATGGAGTTTAGGTCCTGGAAATAGGACGTCGTTGAGGCTATAACCACTTGTAGTTTTTGCACTGGCATCAAAAACTATTCGAAGCTTCGTGGAGACGCTGTCAGGTTTGATGACGCAGTGATGAGGCAAATAAAATGCTGTAGAGCATTGATAATCGCGAGGGGAGATTTGAGATATATATCCTTGTTCGATGTAATCTCGAATGAAGTCGGAGTATGCTTTGTATAAATCAGGGTTTTTACTAAGTCGTGATTCCAAAAAATTAAAACGACGCAAGGCTTGGGTATACGAGTCGCCAAGGTTAGGTTTTGAATGTCGAAAGGGAAGAGACACAACAAAACGTCCCGACGAGTCTCTGTATACAGAACTTTTGTAGATATTTTCACACTTAATTTCATCGGCAGACATAATGTCAGAAGGACAAGAAGGATTTTCAATTTCCCAAAATTTTTGCATAAGCTGGTCAACCTGTGGCTCGCAGGACACATGACTGATCAACAAAGACGTGTTCTGGGCAGAAGGCATATCGGCTTTTCCTTGAAGTACCCAACCAAAAACTGTCTCAAGCGCGACAGGTTGCCCAGGCTTTCCGAAGATGCGACCCGGGCCGAGAATATAAGGCATAAGTTCTGCCCCAATGAGCATATCCACGGAACCTGGAGTATCAAAAGCAGGATCTGCAAGTTGCAAATTAGCAATATGATTCCAGTCGGTTTTCATAACCTGCACTTTGGGTTGATTTGAACAGACTTTTGGAAGAATGACCGCGTGAAAATTAAAAGTAGGCTCTTGGTTAGAACACGGTTTTATGAGACACTGCGTAACTCCTTTGTTAGATATTGAACGTTGATCGTTAATGCCTTCAAGCGATATGGACGAATGTTGGCGTCGCAGACCAAGGCGATTGACAAAACGTTCCGAGATAAAATTAGCCATTCCCCCTGTATCGAGGAGTGCCCGAATTTTGTGGAAGTTACCCTGATTATCTTTAATTTGAATGACAGCAGTTGAAAGGAGAACTGTAGATTGTGCGAATGAGTGGGGAACTGAACTGCTGCTGCATTGCAAAGCTTGCAAAGAACCCGAGTTCTCAGAAGAAACTGCAGAAGTACTTGCAGAATGTTGTGGCCCTGTAATATCGTTAGAGGGATAAGAAACCGCAGGGTTTTGGTTTAGATGTAATAGGGTGTGATGTAACTGATTGCACACGCGACACCTTGTAGAAGACTTGCAATTGCGTGCTGAATGACGAGGGTGCAGACAATTTAGACAAAGACTATTAGATTTTGCAAAGTTGAAACGATCGATGGGAGATTTGGAAGTGAAAATGTAGCAACGATAGAGAGCATGACTTTGGGAACACAAGGCACATTTGAAGTTGGAGGCTTGATTTGAAGACCGCCCAGATACAGCATCTGAATTCAGAAAGACAGAGGAGGGTTTTCTGTTTCCATTACCCGAGGAAACGTGCTTGAAGTTAGTAGAGATTGAAGCATGTTGGACAGTCTCCAAAGCCATTGCCGTGGCACTTAAAAAGGTGGTAAGCATTTTATACGTGGGAATAGTTTCTTGGTTATGTTGGAGTTCAAACTCTGTTCTGGATTTTGTATCTAATTTGCGAGCCAAAATATTGAAAAGCACAAAATCCCAACCGTCCGTATCAATATTTTGAGCCTTTAAAGCATCTATATTTTCCGTAAAGGTATTTAATAAATGTCGAATATCTTTTGGAGACTGTTTTTGTAAGCAAGGAGCGTCAAAAATTTCATTTAAGTAGGCAGTGGCTAAAAAACGTTTATTTTCATAACGAGTTACAAGAGAATTATAGGCAGTTTCATAATTGTCTTCAGTTAGGGGTAAGCCCTTAATAAGATTCAGTGGTTCTTGCTTCAATGAAGTAATCAAATAGTGAAACTTTTCGACATTTGATAAATTAACATTAGTGTGAATGATGCTCTTAAACAAATCGAAAAATGATGGCCACATTTTAATGTTGCCCTCAAAAATAGGAATATTGATTTTTGGAAGCCTGGCGGCCGACAGAGGAGAAGTATTTTGCGAAGTGTTAAAATCAGAGGCAGCGGGAGCTTGTGCAGGCGATTGAATAGAACGGACCTTGGACTTTACATCATAGAGATATTTATCTGCTAATTTTCTTATTTTGTCTTGGGCAGCAAAGTCAGTATCACTGGCAATTAAAGAAATAATGTCATTGTGAATTGATTGAAAATCAGCATAAATTTCCTGCAGAAACTCCGCACGTGAAAGTAAGTTTTCCTTGTAGAATGAGTCCGTGGTAGAGTTCGTTCCATACTCATAGATCTTTTTAAGCCTATTAAAATGTACCGTGCGCTGAAAAGTCAATTTTGCGATTTCCTTTTCAGAAGTGGCCATAATTAATTATGTAAACGTAAAAACTTTCGAATTGTAAGTAAAGTCACAGAAGATCAATCGCACGGAGCGAACTATACCTAAGAAAATTATTAAAAATCTCCGAACATCAACAAACACAATGTTGCAAAGTGTAAAGTTAAAAATCGATATGGTATGTGGTATATTCTGCTAAACCTGGGCGCAATGGAATGTTGTTTATTCGACCTGATAAAAAAGAAACAATGAAATAAAGAGAGTGTAGTTTGAACGAGGTGATAGCAAAATGGCTGATTTTAAAAGTTTAAGTTAATTTTATATGTATTTTATAAGTAAAAATTTTAAATTTTCAAAGAAAATGGAAAAGTGGATAGTGATATCCGGCTCGAAGGACCATAAATGTCGTTGAAGACCAGTAAAATTTGCTGGTTTAGGTTTTATCGAAAAATAATATAATTAAAATTCGAAAACGGCGCACCACCTTTCTGAACGGGACTCACCTGTCTAAAACTTCCTGGCTTGAAGGAGAGCGCTCTCGTTAAGAAATGTGGATTCGTCGGCTTGGATGGACTGGAGTGAGTAACACTCGCGAGTCGCGGTAATACGAAAAAAAGTCAAAAAAAGACGTGACAAGTCGAGTACGCTTTTAGCTTGATGCTGCTAGGTCGACACTTTGAATGGTACTGTCGCTATTGCGCACGCAGTTCTAGGTGTCCCTTATGATAGACAGTGTGCCGTATTGTCGCGGAAAAAAGGTAAAAAAAAGAAATACGAAATTTATAGGTCCTTAAGCGCATAAAAAAAGAGACAAGTTTTAGAGTTTATGAAACACAAGATCAAGTCAATAAATAAACTAAACAGTAATCAACAGTTATCGTTCATTAAAAATGTCTGTTAATACACGGTCGACGGAAAACTAGTTAATTAACCACACTATTTTTAGAAAAAACATCTTCTGTTTTCCGTGTTAATAAAAAAAAAGTAAATTTAAATCTAAATTCACCTTCTCCTTCAGAAAAATATTCAAATAGACCCTAGTAAAAAAAATGATCAATTTTTTGAGGGCGCTCACATTAAATCACGGAATTCATTCAAGTTACGTATCACAATAAAAAAAAAACTTCACAATATAAAGGTTACAATACGTTGAAGTCTTGGGTGGACTTATCAGAAAAGGAACTGAAATAGCAATTGAAAATAACGTTTTGAGGAAATGAAGGGAAAATTGGACCTGGTCTAATTAACAAAATTTTGGTATATCACAATTTCAGTCTTTTTACGAACCTTTTACTATTTAAGGTTTTTTTCTTATGGCACCATGAAAGTAGGTATACTGTACATTTAAAAATATTCATCAAGGGGTCAAATTGTGTGAAATTAGGTGGAAAAGTATAGCTGAAAAATTTGCAAGAAACATCGGAACTGATGACACGCGAAAAAGTCCTTAGTGACAATAAAAGCCATATAGTCGTTTAGTTTTAGGTATCTAGTTAAAAATAAAATTATATCATTTTGTTTTTAATAATTTGGATTTCAAAGTCTAAATGTGTATAAATAAAGCTTTAAAAAACTGATTTTTTTGTTAAGCTTTTTATCTTCTCCAACGTTTTTCTTGAACCACATAATCACCTAAAATATTCTAATAAATAAAAATTATTGTCCTGGAGGTATCAAAAGTATTCATATAATATTTCCAAGATTTTCAAAATACGTTCTGTAATCAACAAAATACAATGATACACCGCGTTTACAATAAAACAAAAAGTGCAACACGTGCTTACAACGTGAACGACCTAGCCGAAGAACTAACGCCGTAAACGCGATAAGGGTCATTAATGGTCAATATGGGTCACTATACTGCACCTAGTACAACACAATGTAGATTCCACCTAAAGATTAGTCGGTTAGTAAATAGTGTGATGGTTAGAAGAGCGATCGGCAAAAAAAAAAATTTTTTTGAAGTTCGAAAACATCGAGGTAAAACATTCTGGCCGGGTAAAAGGATATTTCATTTCTTTTAAAGCAAACTTTGGACCATCCCAACCACCTTATATGAAGAGATAGAAAAAAAGTTAAATAGCAAAATTGTTCGTCGAGAACAGGCAATTACGTTCATCGTATTTTTACTATACCATTCTATTTAACTTTTCAGAGTTTTTGGGTATTTTTCATTTTAGTAGTGTAGAAACGCTCCCTAACGGTGGATTTATAAAGCTGAAAATTATTTCCAGCATTTTCTCGTGCCCACATTTACTAGGCACATTTTTTTCCCGAAGCCCTACTATGAAAGAAGGAATCAAACTTGAAATCACAAACTACGCCGACGACACAAGCCTGTTTTTGATGGGCACTACCATCACATCAGTTTTCAGAGATACTAAAAAAATCTTGGAAAAAGCTAACACATGGTTTTCAAAAAATCAACTTGTTTTGAATAATTCAAAAACTACTGTCACAATTTTTCAGACAAATTTGTCAAACCTAGACATTCCACTGGCAATAAATCTTAACAATGTTAAAATTCAAATTACACAATCGACTAAGTTTCTTGGAATGATACTGGACAACACATTGTTATGGGATGCTCATGTAGATTATGTTGTGACAAAATTACATAAAGTATGTTATAGTTTTCGAATTGTATCAAAATATGTGAAGATGCCAACTATGAAAATGATGTACTATGCAAATTTAGAATCCCAGCTTAGATACGGAATTATGTTTTTTGGTCAATGTTCTGGCATCAACAAAGTCTTTATTTGTCAAAAGCGAGCAATAAGAATTATGTTGGGATTAAACCCAAGAGAATCATGTCGAGGAAGATTCAGAGAGGTCGGATTGCTTACTGTACATGCAGTGTATATACAGGACTGCATATTATTCTTTATTAAACACAAACATTTATTTCAAGAACATGCTCCAAAAAATACACGGCCAACTAGGTCAATACACTACATTCTACCAAGACATAGGCTGACAGTCTATGAGCATAAAGCATATTATAATTGTATAAGATTTTTTAACAAATTACCACCGAGTATTAAACAAATAAGCCATACCAACCAGTTCAAGAAACTCTTCCATGCATTCTTGGTGAAAACAGAGCCTTATACAGTGTCTGATTATCTGAATCTTGCTCCAACATAAAACGATGAATGTTGTAAGTATATTGTTTTGTACTTTGTGATCATATTTGTTTATCGCAATGTAAGTTAAGTGAAATGTTTGTAAATGTGTAGTTGCTTTCTTTTCTTGTCTTCTCCTTCCTTCCTTCATAAATTTGACGTTATTTCGCTTTATGTTTACAATTGCATAATTTTAAAATAAAGATATTTATTATTATTATTATTATTATGTATAGTTTCCGAGAAAGAGCCGCGTGCCCGGCTCATTGGAACACCATGTAGGTAACAAAACTATGCAATAAATTCGTTTAAAATTCAAGGATTATTTTTTCGTTCTTCCATTGACGCAGCCTCAGGGACCGATGTGATTCAGTAGCGTTTTTGGTCTCAGATGACGGTGCTCATGTATTTGGTTTGAGCAGGGTGGCATGGCATCAAGGTAGTATATTAAATACGCCTGAACTTTTGAAAAGCTTTTTTCTTTCTTTTTGTTTGATTCTTTGTCACACTCAAAATATTTGCTTTTCTATTAGATTGTTAAGTGTCACTTTGAATTTTGCCATATCTCTTTTTGCTCCGAAAAATTCGAATTTAAAATGGTTTAAGAAATGTTACCTCAACTAAAACTGAACGTGAGGGGTGCCTGAACAACACTTTACAAAGCTACGATCTACATTCAACACAAACACATGAAAACGAAATTAAAATTTTAAAGCACCCGTAATGACGTCACCGTTATTGTGGATGCGTCGGCGGCTACTATGTACAGTGCGTTTTTTTTAACGCGCAACATAGGATTTTACGTGTTAAATTTTTAAGCCCATGTTAGACCATTTTATTTTGGAACTGCAAGTCTATAACTTGACCGGTGTGTCTTTAGTACCCTGAAGCTTAAGTAAGTCTACCATTTTGGTCTAAAAAGTGATTAAAAACTGGAAAAAAATCATTTTTTTTCGAAAAGATTTTATCGTTTCATACTCCCTGTATGCCTTGTTGTTCCTTGTTGTTTTTATACTGGCAGGGCAGGTAGCAGGTAAAGTGACATATTTTGACTGCATCACGACCCGACATCTTTTGAACGTCAAAAGGGCATTTTATGATTGTTTGGAATACTGTTTGGCTTCAAACGGAGGTCACTTTGAACAATTCATTTATAAAAATACTTCTTTTATTCTTAACTTTCTTGATATAAAGTTAATGATCACCCTGTTTTACTTTCTACGCCAAATTTTACCTGCTACCTGCCGTGCCAGTATCAAAAACAACAAAGAACAACAATGCATACAGGGAGTATGAAACGATAAAACCTTTTCGAAAAAAGATAATTTTTTGCAAGCTGTTGAACACTTTTTAGGCCGAATTGGTAAACTTACTTAAGCTTCACGGTACGAAACAGCCACCCGTCAAGTTTTATACTTGTAGTTCCAAAATAACATGGTCTAACATGGGCTTAAAAATTTAACACGTGAAATCCTATGTTGCGCGTTAAAAAAAACGCACTGTATATCATGCGAGTTACGGCCATAGTGTAAAGACAATGATAGTGTCATTGCTGTCATTTTAGACGTATTTTGTTGTCAGTGATAACGAACTAGAGTGTTTACTATATCTGGCTCATTTTATCTCATTCCGATAAAAAAAAGATATCCTATGTTACTACAGCTTTAAACTCAGATATTTCCGGCAAAATAAGTTGGTCATTTCTATTTATCGAATAGAATAGAAAAACCGGAAAACGTTTAGTGTTCCTTGTTCCTACTTAGTACCTACTGTGTGTGTTTGCCATTTCAACTTAATTTTAAACAATCATTTAACGGTAAAGGTGTATGATTATTATTTAGGTATATTAATTCAATAAATTTATATTAATTTTAGCCGGACAGTCCCGTTTGCCCAAGAAGATTTTTCTCGAAAAGTCTTTTTAAAGACTTCGAAAAATACCTAACTCAATCAAGGTAAAAACAGTTAAATATTTAAGTTATTATATTGTTGTTCCGGCAGAATACCTACTGACGTAACAGTTCAGTGATTGGTTAATTATGAACCATAGTTCGGTATCTTTTAACATCAACTTATTTGTAGTAAGATCAATAAAAATTGATGTGAAAATTGAGTTAGATAGGTTGGAAAAATTAGATATAATAAGTAAAGTTGGGTATCCTATAGATTGGTGTCACCCACTATTAGTAGTTAGAAAACTATCAGGCAATGTGAGAGTCTGTGTGGATCCTAAAGCATTAAATAAGGTAATTTGCAGGTGTAACATATATATAATTTAAATACTTTGTACTATCCTACTACGGCCCTGGTGGCGTAAAGAATTTGTAATTTTTTTTCGGTATTTGGTTTGTAGAGAGTCAGTTGAGTTTGAGCCATGAACAATATATCTTGACCAGCACATTGTGGAACTATTATTTGTTGTTAATTCCCTAACTGAACTTACAGCAGGGAATTTTTTGAAATGCAAAAGGACTTTGCATTTTAGATGCAAACATGGAATTCTATTAAATACCATTAGATGAGGAGAGTTGTGTAGTTTCTTAACCCCATTTGGTAGATATAACTTTAAAAGATTACCGTTTGGGATATGTTCAGCACCAGAAATTTTTTATATAAATTTTAAACAAATCCTTGAAAATATACCTAGTAATATTGGTTAATAAAGACCAAAAGTCTCATGACAAAATTTTAAAGACAGTTTTAATAAAAGCCCAGATATCAGGAGTCAAATTTATCAAAAATAAATGTCACTTTAATGTAAAAGAATCAATATGTATTGGTCATATTGTCACGAATGGAAAATCCGTTAATTGAAAAGATGGACTGATTAACTTAAAAAACATAAGAGTATTCGAGGATTGCGAAATATTAAGCGCACGAGGCAAGGTCGCACCACGATGCACCGAGTGTGTCATGCACCGAGTGCACCATATCGGTGATGAGTCACCACCACCTGCTTTACAGAAATGTGAAAAACAAGCGACAATAACAAACTACGTCAGCCGATCAATCGGGTATAAAAAACGCCGATTTTAGCAGTATAGGATAAGTGTGAACCGATCAACGGTAGTGCGACCAGCTGACCTGAGAAGTCGAAATGTCGACTCTCCTCGGGAAAAGATCAAGTTAAGTAGTCAGTTCTCCAAAGTTGTTCAAAACGCGAAAGTGACCAAGCCAGCCGCCAGAAAAGCTAAGTCCTTAGCTCATGAGTCTGTTTAAGTACAATTATTACATTGTCAACTTTTAGTGTTTATGACCGTATTGTGCAGACCCATTTGTGTATACCATATTTAATAGATTTAAGTGTTTAATAGAAAAACTCAGTGTTTGATTCCATCCTTAAAACTGAGATCCCGGCGCGACGTTTATCGTCGTGAGTCAGTTTAATTAGTGAACCCAAAAGGGCTCATAAATTAAACGTGACATTTGGTGGAGGTGCCGGTCTGTTTTGAGATGGATGAAAAACAATAGTTGAGTTTTTTGTTTTTGTTTTTTGGGGTATGATACAGATTCAGGAGAATAATGTGTGGGCTATAAAAGAAATTTTAGGTATTATTTTCTTTTGGCTAGGGATAGTGACATTGATTTATTTAGTGATTTTTTGGGGATTTCCTTTGCTATTGAAGCGCTCATTTGATAAATTTTTGGTTTAATATGGGTGATACATCTTCAAAAGAGGAGGAAATTATTATTTCCCAAGCGGGAAACAGTGGAGGTGTATCAAATAGTTCGGGAAAAGATAATTCATGGTCAGCTAAGGAAATTTTAATTATTATTTTTCTGTGCATGGGGGTATTAATGCTTGTGTATTTTAGTGTCAAAAAAATTATTAGTTTGATGAACAAGCAAATTCGCAAAGAAATTGCTAGGAATAATCAACTTGCTTAAAAAAAATTTAAATTTAATTTAAAAAAAAAAAAAAAAACAAAAATAATTTGAAAAAAAAATAAATATAGCACATAAATGAATTTAAACGGTCATTTAAAAATTGTCCATGAGTGAGTCGAGTGACAAAGATCGAGTAAAAACTCGCAGTAGGGCTCAAAGTTTGTCGGAAAAAGAAAAATTCGTGTTACGTGAAGCTATCGCTAGGGGTCGAAACCTAGAGAAGGTGATAAAAGAGTTAAAAGATTTCAAACCCGAGCATCACAGTTCGACTGTGAGTTCTCCTGCGCCGACACAAACGGCAACTTCTTCACACAAACAAAAGCTTGACAAACCCAGTTCAGTTTGTTTGACAAGCAGTGAGGACGAAGAAAATACTCTTGACAATACTGTTGTGGGCGTTCAAGCTCAAACTTCCCAAGCCTCGGCTTCGACTTCTAAGCCCCAATCCACGGAAGTTTATTTCAAACCAAGAGCTTCGTTAAGTAGAACTCCGCCAAAACCACGTGAAACAGAGGATCCTTGGCAAGAAAGTCCCTTAGAAGTGGTAGTGCCACCAAAATCCCGCCCCTCAGAATTATTACAAAGTTCTAATAATCCTTGCCCACCCCCTGTAATTCGAGAGAGAAACAGTGAGATACGTCCTAACAATACTCCAGTAATGGCTAACATGACTTTACAAGCAGCTTTGGCTGAGCCAAAAACTCCGGCCACCCCAAAGTTTTCATGCCCATCTACATTTAACCCTTCTATTGACTCTCCCAGTATTTTTATAAATAAATACGAAAAAGCAGCGATTGTGAATAGCTGGTCAGAAAATCACAAAATATCTTATTTGGCTAATTTTTTGGAAGGTCCAGCCCATACATGGTTTGGTAATTATATTAGTGAGCCAGAGAATCAGATGAAAACATGGCTAAATATTAAATCAGATTTTTTGAAAGAGTTTTCAGGAGAACAACCACTCCGCAAGTTGAAATTTCGATTAAACACTCGCAAACAACAAGACGTCGAGGATATAAAAAAGTACTACTATGATCTGTTAGCAATCGCAAACGAGATTGACCCAGAAATGACTTTCGATGCGTTTAGGGATCATTTTGAAAATGGTTTGCATCCGTCATATTATGAGATGTATTATTTGCTTAGTTCTAGCAACAGAAATTTTGACGATTTGAAGCAATTGGTGATTAAGATAAGCGATATAAAAGAAAGGACATTAGTGAATCAAATGACACAAAGTACAGCTTTATTGTCAGTATCTGCGGCAGTAAACAGTAACAATGGTAATAACCCAACAAACCGGCAAAGGACCTGGAATGACACCAGGCCACGGACATTTTTTAATAGGAATTTTTCGAATACGGTTCAAAATCAGACACGAAATACCTATGTTCCAAGGGTGAATAATTTTAGACCAAATCAAAATAGTCCGAGGGACAACTCATTCAATAGGGGGCGACAATTTATAAGAAACAATTCGCAACAACCCCAGAACCATGATACTTTTAATAGGTACAGAAATCAGTTTTTTAATCAAAACTGGAGAAATAATAATAACAATAATTATTTGCCTCGTACGAGAACGCACGTTATTTGCATTGATTGCCGTAGGCCCGGTCACGTGTCTTGTAACTTCAATAACAGGCCTTTTCAAAGGAATGCACCTCAAGGCCGAAGAAACCCAAACGACAGAGGACAGTTTCAAAATTAAGAAGCCCGAACGAAATTGTTCAATTGTCATCTACGGGCACCAGTAAGCAAACATTAATAGTACATATCACGGTTAACGATAAAGATAACGTCCGTGTTTTACTTGATACAGGAGCTTGTAAAAATGTAGTCGACATAGATTATATAAGTAACATGAGACGGTTACGAGACAATATACAACTGATAACCGCAGGAGGCTATCCAGTTCAACCTCTCGGTAATTCTGAGGTAATTATAAAAGTGAATGGCACAATTATTTCCGTTGAGGCACTAGTGGTGCAAAATTTATCAAAAGCCTTAATTTTGGGACATAACTTCTTGGCTAGTAAAAAATCATTAATTGACTATAATACCAATACTGTGACATTATACCATGAACTTGACCCATTGATTTTATATTTTGGCAACAATGTCAACAACAACATAGGGAAAATAGAACAAATGAAAGATACTAATAAGGTATTTGCGAACGTTGAGATTGAGTCAACCGCGCGAAGTTTGAAGGTTACACTTGAAACGGACTACATGGTCGAGGTTGGTCGCGAGATAACGGTACGACTGAACTGTGCCTTATCTCCGCACGAGTTCACGAAGTACTGCTTTATCGAGAACGACAAATACCTACGACCAAGAGGATTGATTTGTTCAAATATTTTTGTAAGAAATGGCAAATGGTACATCAAAATTAACAATATGAGGTTTAAAGAAGTGTTCATATTAAAAAATTCCACAATCGGTTATTTAGAGAAAAATATAGAAATGGATATAACAAAAATTCCAGTTCATTGTATTGATGAAACTGAAGATGATGAAGAAATGATTACCATGAATGACCATAATCTAAGCAATATAACGAACCCAGAATTGTGTAACAAATTGCAGACATTACTTTCAGAATATAGTGACGTTTTTTCAAAAACACCAAAATATATGGGAAAAACCGATGTCATTGAATATGAAATTGATGTAGGAAATGCTAAACCTATAAAACAGAAACCTTACAGAGTGGCACAAAAAGAAAGAGAGATAATAGATGAGCAGATAAGAGAAATTGAACAATACGACATAATAAGGCAAAGTAACTCGCCCTGGGCAAGTCCCGTCGTATTAGTAAAGAAAAAGTCTGGAGAGACACGATTTTGCGTGGATTATCGCAAGTTAAACAATGTGACAGTTAAAAATTCGTGGTCAGGATCTAATATTGAGGATATTTTGACTTACTTAGGAAACGCCAAATATTTCTCATCGTTAGACATGTATTCAGGTTATTGGCAAGTCAAAGTAAAAGAAGAGAGTAAGCCACTTACTGCCTTTACAGCGCCAGGTCACGGATTTAAACGCCGATTTTCGCAGTATAGGATAAGTGTGAACCGATCAACGGTAGTGCGACCAGCTGACCTGAGAAGTCGAAATGTCGACTCTCCTCGGGAAAAGATCAAGTTAAGTAGTCAGTTCTCCAAAGTTGTTCAAAACGCGAAAGTGACCAAGCCAGCCGCCAGAAAAGCTAAGACCTTAGCTCATGAGTCTGTGTAAGTACAATTATTACATTGTCAACTTTTAGTGTTTATGACCGTATTGTGCAGACCCATTTGTGTATACCATATTTAATAGATTTAAGTGTTTAATAGAAAAACTCAGTGTTTGATTCCATCCTTAAAACTGAGACCCCGGCGCGACGTTTATCGTCGTGAGTCAGTTTAATTAGTGAACCCAAAAGGGCTCATAAATTAAACGTGACAATATTATACAGGGTGATTCCAAAGTTGGTGCTTTCCTTTCACCTACGAATAGGGCTTCAAAAAATAAGTTTTTTTCCTTTGACGCTTTTTCGAAATATGAACAATAACGAAGATACAGAGAAATTTAATTTTAACTAACTACAGGTTATTTTTTATTATCAGACATAAACATAAACAAAAGATTTCAGCCGCCTTTGAACTAAGTTTTAATAATTTGACATTTTAAATTAAAACAGCATTTAATTTTAGGCACGCATTAAGATGGTTTTTATTTTTTTACTCGAAAGCGGTGCGTCGTAGCAAAAAGTAATAAAAGGAGTTTTATTTTTAGAATTGAACAAGGAATTTAATAATAAATTTTATGTTAAAAAGAACAAGTAGAGTAATATTTTTTTTCGAAAATGTTTTTAAAAAATTAAATTTTTTAAATAAACACTGGTAAACGCAAAAAAATTGTTGTTTTTTGGAAAATTTTCTTTCCACGTAGCTACTGACACGTACAAAATTTTGTTAAATTACTTCAAGTGGTTTGACCAAAATCAAAAATTTTTTATTTTTTCAGTAAAACTTTGACACGCTGTATCTTCGTTATTGTTCATATTTCAAAAAAGCGTCAAAGGAAAAAAACTTTATTTTTCGAAGCCCTATTCGCAGGTGAAAGGAAGGCACCAACTTTGGAATCACCCTGTATATCTAGTACAGGGGTTAAGGTAGAACCAACCAAGGTATTCTAAACTTAAAAATTCCAGAAAATAAAAAAGATATGGAAAAATTGTTAGGTTTGGTAACTTATATTTCTAAGTTCATTTCAGGTCTTTGAGAAAAAACTACCTTACTAAGGCAGTTTATTAAGGACTGTGACTATTAGAATTCAAATCATACTTTAGCTTTTAATAATATTAAAAGACTGTTAACTACTACTCCAGTACTAAAATATTTTAATCCTAAAAAACCCATAGTAATATCTGTTGATGCATCACAAAATGACCTGGAAGCAGGTCTCCGACAGGACAATTTACAGTTCAAGAGCACTTTCTGAAACTGAGAAAGGGTATGCCCAAATAGAAAAAGAATTGGAGGCTGTTGTTTTTGGGTGTACCAGATTTCACCAATATATCTTTGGAAAACGTATCATAGTCGAAAGTGATCATAAACCCTTCACATCAATTTACAATAAACTCTTAGTTAATTGTCTATTAAAAAGGGTTAGAATTAATACATGCAGACTATTTGTCTCGAAACTATTTGAAAGAAAGTAATGAAATGGACAATACAATTTCTAAAGATACTGAAACAAAAATTTTCATTACCTTAAAGATAAAACATTACTTAATCTTTTGAAAGTAGTGAAAAGGAATGGCCAGAAGATAAACATTTATTAAGCGATGGTCTTCAGCAGTATTGTCCATATAGGGACGAAATTGTTAGTATAAATAATGTTTGTTTTATTTAAAGGTAAAAAGGTTATTGTTCCTACCTCACTCAGAAGTGAAATGTTGGATCTGATTCATTATAATCACTTAGGAATATCAAAGTGCCAATTTTATTTTGGTCAAAAAAATTGACACTATTCTTTCTACTTATTATTAAATATCTGGGTAACCCAATAAAGTGTCTTCTTGGTTTTAAAAATTTTTACATTTAAAAATTCAAAGTTGCTAATTAGACAACCTACTGCCAAATTTTAAAATTGCTCCTATTCGACGTAACATCCTCATGGCTTGATTAGATTACTTCAACAGAAGAAAAAAAAACCTGCTTGGTGTACTGGTGCTAAAAACCCCAATTAAAAGTGGGGTCACTTCAGGAGGATGACGTGGAATGTAAAAAAAGTGATAGAAATATTTTGTATGTCCTGTATCTGGTATCGTGGTTGTCGCATTATGTCACATACGCGTACCAAATTGCGCAAATTCTTCTTCTTCTTGTGCCCTGTGCTAAGCCGCACGTTGGTGATTGTCTGTACTCTTCATACAATGTGCCGAGTGCCGTTCTCGGCTCTTCGAAATATGGTTACTGCGTCGCTGATGTTCGTATGTTTCTTAGCCAGGAGTTTTGCTTTCTTCGTGGACCTTAATGCCTCTATATTTTTCCTTGTAGAATTAGTGTAGGAATGTGATATTGGCCTCCTCTAAGGATAAGGCCGAGGTAGGAAACTTTTCTTTCTTTAACCATGTTAACTATTTCTAGTTCGTAGTCTGCAGTTCTTAAAATTTCTTCATTCGTGGCATTTGCGGTCTCCGGTGGGTCTTCAAACGCTTAGATGCGGTTCAGGGTTCCAGCTTTGAAAGACCACGTTTCTGCGCCGTATAGTAAGATGGGCCATATGTAACACTTTACTACCCGTAGTCTACGTACTAGCGGCAGACTGCACTATAATAGGAAGTTTTTAAGTTTGAAAAATATTGTTTTTGCATAGTTCCTAAGTTTAAGCGCGACTACAACCGGACAAAATAAGAAGAACACCGAACAGGTGGAGGTTGGTAAGGAATAAATAAATTCGGTAAGTAAGTTTGATAGATATGAATGGCTGATTGCTGGTCTTTATTCACTCCCAATGCCAACTTATGCACAGTTACTCAGTTCGCCAAGCGTAGATTGACATTAAAAGGAATGACACTTTCCCTAATATACATTACCGACATTAAATACGAACTTTTCGGTCAAATACTGTGGAGCTGACAAAAGAATAAATAACCCACATAATAAATGCTGCATATGGCAATACAGTACAAGAACTGTAATAGAAAATAAAGCTACACACAACTCTTTAGTTTATTATTAAAATAAATAAGAATTTCATGTTATGAAATTCCACATCCATCCAAGCAGATGCATTGAACCTTGTTCAAGGCAAAAGTATTTTTGGAACCTATACTTCGTATAGATCCCAATTGCTAATTCGTTCGGGTTGCCGACAGAAGTACTTGCAGGATTGTTGATGTTGGTGACATTTGACCTCGTGACGATCCTTTCGCGGTTCTAGGCGCGTCAAACATTTCTAGTAAGGCTGTTATGCTTCATGATCCACATTTGGAAATTGTTTACACCGCAACTTAGGCCTGAAATAAAAACTAGTTTACTATCAATTCTCAACCAACGTAAATGTAATTTGTGAAAGAACAGAATATGTATATTTATTAAAGTGTCTCAATATCTAAAACTTGATAAAGTCTTCAAAACTTTTTTTGACCTGTTTTTGCAATAGATATGGTAACCAAAAGATCGATGGCCACGCACATACATCATCAGTTTTAAATAAACCTCAACTCTGGTATTAAACAAATAAAAGCATTTCAGCCATGTTAATATACAGGGTGGACCATAAGTAATGGGACATAGAGCTACAGCATATTCCTGACATCAAAATAATACGATTTAGCGAAATTGTTCTATACCGAAAATTAATATTAAGAAAGATACAGGGTGTGAAAGTTGAAATTTTATTTTTGTTTTTTTATCATATCTTCACGGTCGTTTGATATAAATTACTGAAAGTTGGTATAAAGGGGTTTTGGCAGGCGTTAAATACGATGCTTTCATTTGTTTTGTAGTAGCCTTCCAGAGACTCTAACTTTTTTTTACGGAACTGAAACGACCATATGCTCTCAAAACATGATTCTAAGATGTTTTCTATGTAAAAAAGGTATACTTGTTGTAAGTCTTAAAAGTTGACTGTTTTCGAGTTATTTAGTGTTTTATTATTGCATGCATTGTCGTATGTTAATACGATATGTGCTGTATACCCTTAAGTTACACACATAACAGTTTCTGTATGTAAATTTGACCGTTTAAAAAATGTTTGTAAACTTTAAAATAAAGCTAGTTGTTATGAACGCCCTTTTTGTTTTTGTATCAAATCCTACTTAGAATTTAAAAAAAAAATAGTAATTAAAATCTGCTGTACATATAAATGCATGCAATAATAAAAGATTAAATAACTCGAAAACGGTCGACTTTTAAGACCTACAACAAGTATACCTTTTTTACGTATAAAATATCTTAGAATCATATTTTGAAGTCACATGGCCGTTTCAGTTCCGTAAAAAAAAGTTTGAGCCTCTTGAAGGGACGGAGATGGTTACCGCTAGCGCCCCCTATCAGCTACTACAAAACAAATGAAAGCATCGTATTTTACGCCTGCCAAAACCCCTTTATACCAACTTTCAGTAATTTATATCAAAAGACCGTGAAGATATGACAAAAAAGCTAAAATAAAATTTCAACTTTCACACCCTGTATCTTTCTTAATATTAACTTTCGGTATAGGACAATTCAGCTAAATCGTATTATTTTGATGTCAAGAATATGCTGTAGCTCTATGTCCCATTACTTATGGTCCACCCTGTAGATATAATAATTTTTGAGCTGGTGTTGAGCACTTTTGCTTAAGGAAACACTGAATAAGTTCAAATACAGAAAAAAAAATCATCAAAATATGATGTAGAGCTATATTCTGCTGGACAAACGCATGAATTAATCTAATCATTGCATACCTTGGTTATAAATTCTACTTTTCATAATAATGTTTGAGGTAGATGGTTTTAACCACGGTGTAAGTTCTAGTCTAGTGCGTTGCAAAGAAAGAGAACTAACCTGCCGCTATCTAGTTGGTGAACACCGAATTGCTTGCCGCTGCAAAATCCCTAAATTCAAGTAGGTTTTAAGTAGTTTTTTTTATCGAGATTTTTCAACGAGATAGCTTAAACTCACTTTCAAAACGATGTTTTTTGCTTATACGTAACTAAGTATTTGACATTTAGTGTGTGATCGAAAACGTGGTGGGTAACAATGTAACTGGTTATATTTCCCTAACAACACTGATATGAAAATCAAGATTTTTACCGTCACCGACCAAAACCGTCAAATTTAGATGATTAAAAAAAATAATTATGGATGAATGCAATCACACGCGACAGGTTACAAAACGTCATTGAACATTTTTATTTTAATTCAGGCACATTTTTAGCATTTAATCAAATAAAAAATTGATCATTACTTGAAATTGTAGTTTCCTTTAATGATTGATAGCTGCCAAACTGTACAAGTTAACCATACAACATGTTTCATGAAATGTGATCAGAATGAGAGACCGAATCAGAAAATGTCTTTGAAACATAGTCATTCCATTAGGAAAAACTTTACATCGACATTTCAGACTCAGCTTTCCGATTTATATGTATTCAAACGCAGTTTTAAATTATGTGGGATGAACTATAAACCATCAATGCAAATACACGCAATTTAGTCCTAATATGGTAAATTCTCAAATATTGTCCCGTTCACTTGTCGATAGGTTTCGAAATTTTTAGCAAACTGATTTAGATAATTTTTTAAATGAAATGTTTGATGAAAACGACATTGATTAAGTACTATTTGCATGTCAATGCCACCTTAAAAATTGCTTTTTATTTATTTTTTTTTAAATATAAAAACAAAGTTTTTCTTAACATGTTATACAGGGTGATTCACGCTGATGGTATATTAAAAGTATCTAGAGACCGACTCAATATTTTTTGTTGAAATTTGGCTTGTAGCCTAGGTTAGGTCCAAACTCTCTATCTAAAATATTTTGAAATTGGCGGTGTTGCCAGATCATTCGGAAAGAATACCAACTTTTGATTTTCAAATGGAACACCCTGTTTCTAATCTCATTTTTGAATTCCTCGTATGAAGCCTAGTAATTAATGTTAATGTTTTGTGGTTTACGATCCTCTGTTGAACGGTTGATGTTAGGTTTCGGGAGTTGGATCATCAATGCCTTGAAATCAAACTTCACAGAGTAGCAACGTTGGCTACACTGGAAAGTTTGATTTCAAGATTTGACAGCAAAACGATAGTCTAAACATTAATTAAATTCTCAAGTTCTGAAAGGTTTGGTTATATGACCTTTTGTCTTTAGTCAGACAATACCACATGGTTGGAAAGCCCAGAGACTAAAAATGAAAAAACCTACAGGGTAGTCAATATTTACCTTTGTCGGACAGAAAAACTACCAGAAGTTCGTTTTTTAAATAGATACATTAATGTATTATGGTTTGTAATAAAAGAACATTAAATTTAGAACAAATCTAGGTATAATCTTATACATAACCGTTGCTGATTTATTAACTTTAAGTTTTTCCTTAAAGTGCGTATAAAATCGTGATTCATACTAATCTGAATACGGACACCTACTTGTGCTCAGTTTAATCCAGGCTGAATTTGACAAATATCTGTCTTAACATGTTGTGGTTAGGTTAGGTTAAGCCCAAGCAGGTGTTCGTATTCAGAGCAGTATGGATTACGATTGTATGCGCACTTTAAGGAAAAACTGTTAGTAAGTCAGAAACGGTTGAAGTAAGGTATAGGAAGTGTATACATGGATTTGTTCAAAAGTTAATGTTCTTTTAATACAAACCATAAAAAACTGATGGATCCATTTAAAAAAACGAACTTTTGGCAGTTTTCCTATCTGTCCGACTAAAAGGTAAATATTAATAAATATTGACCACCCTGTAGGTTTTTTTCATTTTCTCTCTCTGGGCTTTTCAACTATGTAGTATTGTCTAACTGAAGACAAAAGGTCATATCAGCAAGTCTTTCAGGACTTGAAAATCTAATTAATGTTTAGACTACCGTTTTTCTGACAAATCCACCATTTTTATGAAATGTCTAAGAAACGTTGCAAGATAGGTATAGGAAAGTATTAACATTAATTACTAGATTTCTTACGAGGAAAAAATGAGATTAGAAACAAGGTGTTCCATTTGAAAATCAAAAGTTGGTCCGACTGATCTGGCCACATCGCAAAGTCCAAAATATTTTGGAAAAAAAGTTTGAACTCAGCCTAGGCTACACTCAAAATTTCAGCGAAAAATGTTGAGTCGTTTTCTAGATACTTCCAATATACCATCATCATCACCCTGTATACTTTCAAAGCAAAAAACGTGCTGTTTTGAACTAGATGAAAACAAAATTTCGTTCATAGGAAAAAATAAGTTGATGATAATATCTTAAAACCGAAACGTGGGAATTTAAATCCAAATACTCAGGAAAATAGTCCTTAAAAAGTTGCTCTAACAATGTGCAAGCTAAATTTTTTAAATTAGCTTGAATATTGCAACACAGCACTTTTTTAAAATGCTTGTTTATGATTTTTCGAAAATAAATCACAGTATATTTCTATTCGGGATATAGTCCACAAAATACGTTTCGTGTATGTAAAATTTTAGAAAATCTTGCCTTCAGGCGTTGCTCTAAAGAATTATAATTATATTTGATAAAAAAATCACATCAAGTTTAAAATGGAAAATTTTATAATAAACATACAGGAAACATTAAAAAATAATATATTTTGTTGCCAACTGCTGCAACTGGTGATATGAAATATGCAGGATACAAGGTATACATAAAATATTATATTGTATGAAGTCACACTTTTTTTATTGTATAGAACTCCTAAAAAGCGGTTAGGAAGATAATCTATGAAAATAAAGCTGTAAAATATGTGTACATGTTGTACTACGTTGTGTTTTATTATAGGTATCAATATTTCTTAAGTATGATAAATTCTTAGCATAGAAAAATTAAATACAGTGCATGATCTTTTTGGATATCTACCCTATCCATGAAATTTTCTCTGTATAATGAAACGACAACCATTTTTTAAACTTCGAGAAAGACATTTTTCGGTTTATTATTCAAAGGGGCACTGAACGTTGTCATATTTAAATAAAGAATTATCATTATTTGGCTGATGTAGTTTTAAGAACAATTTTAGAACGGATTAATTATTAAGTAATAGATGTCTATCATTAAAACACCAATGCTTACTGTCCTTGAAATAGCCGATTTAACAAAATAAAACAAGTTATTTAATATATATTAATTTATATATCTTGTTTAACTCTAAGAAGAAGACACTTGCATTATCAAACATCTCACTTTTAGTTGGCAACACGGCAATGAAATTGAAAGAAATATTTTCCTATAACCTCAAATAAAAATATACAGGGGGCAAAAGTTCAAAATTCAAACCATAGAGTAGATCCAAGGTCGTGAACAGACTATAAGTAGTATAATAAAGAACTATTTAGTTAAAAATGGCAAAAAAATAATTTTTTTAAGCTTTGAATTTCTTTGACCAATTATATGTAATATTTAGTTATGTTTTCTTGGTTTTTGGTCAACTTCTCAGACCAATTCACTAATGAAACAGCATTCAAGTCAAACATTTTTTCTTTAATGTGTACGTTTCGGGCTTTATTTAAATTAAATACTTTTCCAACACATGATTACCGGTGAACAATAGCTAGGAGGTTCTACATTTCAATAAAAAAACAATAAAAAGGTTTTTATAGACTTACCTATCGACAAAAACAAAAAGCAGCACACAAAAACACATAAAAGTGACAACAACATTTTGACCATGCAGGCAGCTAAGTATGACGCCATATTAATTTTTATTTGTTTTAAATAATTTATTGTGAGGGGTTATATTTTAAACATTTTGGCCATATTGTCAGTAGCCTTGAAAATAAGCAGGCCCAAACTGAACAGTCTATTTGTTAGAACCAAAATTTGTTTATATTAACAACATTCCTCAGATAAAACCTGAAACGGTCTGTCTACCCTTCCACATTAGCATCAATTAGCTATACCAGAATACATTTTACATATACAGGGTTGTTCAGTTTTAAATGTCAATAATCCACTATCCAATAGTACCATCAAAAAATAAGTTGACATACACTATGTAATTTTGCTGCAAAACGCTTCCTAAAAATTTAGTTTAAAAAATCGCGTTTTTGCTGTAACTGTCAGACCGTTGAAACAATTTTTATCAAGTTTTTTTGTAGTGTTTTTAGTTTTCCCTACAAAAAACCCTTCATTATAATCATTTATCATCCCTTTGAACGAAGTCCAAAGGTATAAAAATTAATGTAGCTCAAAATAAGTGAACGAATTCTCTTGTATCTACACGGACAGCTTAGACCAAAGTTACTTTCGTCCCTATGAGTATCAGCTTTATAAGTACTTGAACCAAAGTTGATCTAAATTGCTTCTACGGTCTCAAAATTATGACAAAAAAACACGATTTTTGAAGCTGAACTTTGAAAAGCTGTATCTTCCTGGTAACGCGTTCTTTTAAAAAATGACAACATGTATGGCTGCTTATTTAAGTTTAAGTTGTTATAAGGACGAACAACTGACAGTTCACTGATTATAAAATAAACTATCCAATTTTTTCCAGCCCAGATATCAGTTTTTTTTAGGATTTAAAAGGTAATAACTCAATTATCTCGTAGACGAAGTTTCAAATTAGAATGTTACACGAAATACTTTATTTTCCAAATTGAATGATAAATTTAAAAATTAGTGTCATTTTTGAAAAATGTCCAGTGACAGTAGAAAATAAGGCGGGAAATAAAAATCATTTCCCTGTATCTACGCATCTGAATAATTTTGATAAACGTCATTAACATCACATAATGAGTATTAATTTCAATAGTGCTTGTTCCAAATTTTTAAAAAAACTTTTTTAAACTGAAATTTAGGAGACTGTATCTTTCGTAGGAAGCATTTTTTAAAAAAATTACATAATGTATGTCAACTTATTTTTTTGATGGGTTATCGAATGGTGAATTGTTGACATTTAAAACTGGACCACCTTGTATAAAACGAACAACAAAAGACCAAGATATTAGAAAAACAGCTACAAATTATTCTCGAGAAATAGATGCTGCTCTCACAAGTAAATCTGAGGTTGAAGCATTATTTGGTTTTTTGCCTGGTAATGTCAGTAAACAGATTCTAGATCATTCTTCAACAACTGAGGATTGATAATGCTGAAACCAGGAATGACCGAATCAAATAGACAACCTATTAGATATGTAATTGATGCATTTGTCACAAACTGCAAAAATGCGTACTCACACTTTCACTACGTTACGGTGGATGAAAAATTAGAGGCTTTAAGAGGACGATGCTCATTTAGGCAATATATTCCCCACAAACCAAACAAATGTAGAACAAAGATATTTGCTTTAGTAGACTCAAAATAAAATTTTACCTCTAATTTGATAGTTTATATCGGGAAGCAGCCGAGTGGGCCTTATGGGGTAAGTAATTCTGCAACCGCCGTAGTGCAAAGACTATGTGAGTTTTTAAAGGGGACAAGATGAAATATTACTACTGGCGACTGGTTTACCAGAATGAAATTATTGGATTTACTATATTCCAATAAACTAACGCTGATTGACACAACTCGCAAAAACAAAAGAGAACTTCCAGAAGAATTTGCTCGTCCTGACAAAAAACGCCCAGTAAAATTTTGTATGTTTGTTTTCCTACAAAACGCAACGCTCCTGTCCTACAAATCAAATTAGCAGATTAAAATGTTTTACTTGTGTCCAGCCTGCATCATGATAGCAATATAGATCAAAGTACGGGAAAACTAGAAATGATTATGAACTACAATAACACAAAAGGTGGAGTCGACACAGTACACAAACTGTGCGCAGCCTAAGACTGTGTAAGAAATACAAAAAGATGGCCTATGGTTGTGTTTTATTTACTTACTACTACTACTACAGCACTTGCCGAACAAAAAGCCCCGGAAATCCCTAAATGTACGTGTCCACATATGTTTAATCCATCAAGTGATTGCCCCATTACATTTTTAAATAAATATGAAAAGCCCGCAAGATTAAACAACTGGCCTTATTCTTATTTAATAATTAATTATTTGGACGGACCAGCACAAGCTTGGTAGCAAAAATATGTAAATGATCCAAAAAATGTTTAATACTTGGGCAATAATTCAAACAGAATTTCTAAAAGAATTTGCAGGTGACCAGCCATGTCGTAAACTGAAATTTAGACTAAACACGCGTAAACATGGGGACAATGAAGACATTAAAACTTATTATTATCACTTACTTACTTCGGCAAATGAAATTAACCCGGACATGTTCTTGAAACTTTTAGGGATTATTTCGAAAACGGTGTAAGGGAGTGACCCAGGCAAGGGTATAACCCGATTCGCTGGGTTATTGGTCGAGTCACGGAATCACTTCAAAAGCACGTTTAAGAAGTGAGTACGTGATTTTCAATGCGGTCAACGTTCATGCAAAAGGATAATGGGTTATGTTGTTGAAGGTTTTAGGAGGTAATCGACCCCAAAAAACGTGATGTAAGATAACACATACTGAGTAGATAAGGAGGGATTGATCGTAGTAAGCGGCAGTCAAAAAGAAGACTGATTGCGCAGCGCGGGAACTGGCATATAGTCGGTACGCGTTACTGTTAAGTTACTGTGTGCAATTAGTGAAGGCGGAGTTATTAAAGTTGTTGTTATTATTGTAACGAAGTTACTAAGTTTTACCGTTTTCTTAATTAAATCGATCAACCGGAATCATCATTTTAATTACTTAAGTTCCAACAGTCGGATTTTCTCCGTTCTTGTCAGTTTAGGTTCGGGACGTCGGTTACTTTTCGTTAGGGTCATAGCGATGTGTCGCGGAAAACCGCTAATTGATGAGTGCGTGGTTAATAAGTTTTACGCGGCCAAATGTTCAGCGGCTATAGTACCGCAGTTAACCTGCAAGGGCGTCCTGCCGGCACCCAGTGTGTGGCAGTGCGCGCGGTTCCGGTCCCCCATACATGGTACGTAGGTGAGTGGGAGATTGCAGGAAATAAAACTGGCCTGCACGTGGCAAACGGCCTCTTCCACCTGCGGTCAGCGTCCGAACCAGACAACCTGCTCCGACTCGAGATCCGACTAGCAGTAAGTACCATTCAACCACGTGTACCGGTACTGCATCTGTTCTGGGCCTATACCGCAATACCTGTCCGTTCCTTTTGATTTTCCCCAGTATTTAGTACACCGTAGTTAGCCGTCGTGGACTCGTAATGACCCGGCGGATTTTTCCCCAGTAATTAGTACACCGTAGTTAGCCGTCGTGGACTCGTAATGACCCGGCGGATTATTCCCCAGTAATTAGTACACCGTAGCTAGCCGTCGTGGACTCGTAATGACCCGGCGGATTTTTCCCCAGTAATTAGTACACCGTAGCTAGCCGTCGTGGACTCGTAATGACCCGGCGGATTATTCCCCAGTAATTAGTACACCGTAGCTAGCCGTCGTGGACTCGTAATGACCCGGCGGATTTTTCCCCAGTAATTAGTACACCGTAGCTAGCCGTCGTGGACTCGTATTGACCCGACGGATTTTCCCAGTAATTAGCATACCGTAGCTAGCACCCCGATTTCTCCTGTTCCTAACCGCCAGGACAGCTGCCGTAGACACCGTTAACGTGTACACCTTTTATTTGACCGCTTTTATTGGTACGTTTAACTGCTTTGTCACCCGCGTCCCGACTTACACGCTTTAGGTTGAAATTGACCACTTAAACAAAGTTACACGCTCTCTCTCATATTTATACTTGCTTTTGTTTCTGTTAAGACTTAAGATACCATTAGGGTACCGACTTCCGTTTTTCCGATTGGTTCTGTTCGTTAACCACCGTAGGTCCGTAGTCATATTTTTTTTGGTTAAGTGTGTCAGAGTGTTAATTTCTGTTTAGTTTATTTGGAAACACGACCCGGTGAGCTTGTAAATTTACTTTTGTCTTTCATTGGGCCTGTCAGCCTTGCAAAACCTTACCGCTTTCCTTCTTCGACTGTCTTAAAAGTTACCCCGGTAGACGGAGCGTTTTCCTGGTTTACGCTCCGCGGTTATTTGAAACCAGGTGGCGCCCGAGGCAATTAAAATCAGACTAGTGTCAAAAGGGGTATTTAATTTGCATCCCCAACAAAAGAGCGTCACAAATTTGGCGCCCGAGCAGGGACTACGTTTTGAGTTTTGAACTGACAGTGTTTCAATTAACCGTTTTGTTTTTTTTTCTCCCTTTTTAATATAAACGTGTAACTTTGTTGTGGTTAATAGCTTAGGATAACTGTACTAACCGAGCTTGATCCCCGCTTTGCAATCCACTAAAAAAATTTGTCTTTAACCAGTCCGGCTTTGTTTTTTTTTTCCCGAGTTTAAATATACCGTGTAGCCTGGGTTGTCATGGATACCGATCAAAAAGATAGTTTACCGTTCACCGTCACCGCCGCCACCAGTGCAGCCGCCTTCTCTGGCGGCACCGAACCGATGGACTCCAAAATTGCGTACGTTTGCCAGCTCAGGAAAGACGCGTTGATAGTTGAACCACAGAGGTATTAAGGAAGCGCTTAATTGCCTACTTAATGGGTGGGGAATCAACCCCGATAGTCAGAACTGCACCATTTACTTTTCCTGCAGTAAATACCGAACCGACCGCTACCACTGTTGTATCTATGTACATTTTCTAGTTTCAACTGTCATCTGTTAGCTGAAAAATTTTGTTTTGAAAAGTAATGTCAACGTGTAACTATAACCTAAAAAAGGGAGATTATTGGCGTTAAGTAAAAAATAGGCACATGTTCTTGATATCTTTTAGGGTTTTAATCCCAATCTAAAGTTTAGTTCTAACACCGAATAAAGTTGAATTCGAGTAAAGGGTGTTATATTTTTTCCCGATCCAGAGTGCAAGAGACAACTCCAAGGGCAAAACGGGTAGTTTTGTTCGAGGGCAACAACCACAGTAACGTTACCCCCGACTACCGTAGTAGTTAAAGTTACCGAGTCTCTTACGACGACCGCCCCCATTTTTACAACACCATCGACGTGGGGTACTACACGCCCAATCCCCAGTTGCAATACCGCCGTAACGTTCACTTCCGCTCACCCCACACGACCGATTCACGGTTCCCGAGCCCCCCCTTTATCGCTGACTTTACCGGTAACTTATCCCTGGGTGCCGCCCATGACCACGGCCAATGAGGCATCAACAAAGCCGCTTCCTTGTCTGCTGGAACCCACGCCGACCCTGCACCGGCAAACACCCATGTATTTTCGCGCTCAAGACTGGAAAGTCTATTTTAATGAACAGGACGATCCTGTTGCTTTCCTGGAGCAATTAATGGAAATATGCGCCGCCAACCAAATCCATCCAGACTTACTAGTGCCGCAATTACCTATGGTGTTGCGTGGTAATGCGCTACTGTGGTTCCGAAACAACCGGCATCGTTGGGCGACGTGGCAGCAATTTGAGGCTGATTTCCGTACTTTTTATTACCCTCTAGATTACTATGATGATCTTGAGGCGCAGATAAGCCGCAGATTGCAAAAACAAGGGGAATCTGTCAGTCTGTACTTTACAGACTTACAAACTATGATCCGCCGGCATGGGAGTATTACACCCGAACAGGAGTTAAGTTGGTTGTACCGTAATATGACACCACAATTAAGACAGATGGTGCGGCCTACCGACTTTTACGACGTGTTAACTCTGTCACAGAAAGCCCGTGAGACCGAACGCCTCTTAGAGGAGGTGAGGCAGGCAGAGGCATGTAGTTACCGCCCTCAACCTGAGTTTACTAGAGTGAATAGTCATCAGGAACCGACCATAAAGTCACGACAAGTACCCGAGACACGGGTTACCGTACCAGGCCGCCCACGGCCAATTGAGGGGAGTCGACAGTCTCGCAACAACCAGTTCCTCAATACAGCGCACAACAGGTCACCTCACCCTGTTTTGACCGTTACCGCCTGTCAGCCGTCCCTTGTAAATACCGTTCCGCCGTTAAACCCCGTACCGACCGTTACTCCAGTTAACTTTACCGTACCACCTGTTCCTGTCACCTGTCATACCGTACCACTTGTTCCTGTCACCTGTCATACCGTACCACCTGTTCCTGTCACCTGTCACACCGTGCTGCCTGTTCCTGTCACCTGTCATACCGTACCACCTGTTCCTGTCACCTATCATACCGTACTGCCTGTTCCTGGCACCTGTCATACCGTACTGCCTGTTCCTGGCACCGGTCATACTGTACCACCTGTTCCTGTCACCTGTCATACCGTACCACCTGTTCCTGTCACCTGTCATACCGTACCACCTGTTCCTGTCACCTGTTATACCATACCACCTGTTCCTGTCACCTGTTATACAGTACCCAAGTATACCGCCGACAAAGTTAACATTACCGTACCGACCGTTTCTGTGCCTAGTTGTACCGTACCGACCGTTAGTAGACATAAGCGTGACGTTAAACCAGTTACTAAAGTACCCAACTTTATTACCAGTTACCCTGTACCGACCGAGACGTTGGTTAACGATTCTGGCACAAAAGACTACGTTCTTCCGACCGCAACACCAAACGTTACCGTACCGACCGTCCCAGTGCCATCTGTTGCTGATATACCAGCAGTCACTGCCCTGAATGCTTTCCTGACCACTGACAATCGACCCCACATTTCTGTCAAAATGTTTGACACAGAATTTATGGCATTAGTAGACACTGGTGCTGCCCGTTCATACGTAGGGGCCGTGGTACGACAGTTGTGTCTTAAGCACGGCTGCCCACCTCTCCGTCCAACTGTTGAGAACGCTAAAGTTGCAAATGACAGTAAGGTGGATATTACCGAGGCTTTCAGGGTCAAACTGACTTTTGAGGGTTACCCGACTGTAACGGAGGTGTTAAACTATATACCAGGGTTGACCGTATTTATCGTACTTGGTATGGACTTACTAGGAAAACATCCTTTTCAAGTAAATTTGCAGACGAGGGCTGTACAAATAGTAAGCCCTAGACCAGTCCGTATACCGCAAAAGATTAGTCCAGTCAACACCATTGAACCGCCTGAGCCTCTAACGTTAAGCGAAACCGAAAACGCCAGACTGCAACAGTTTTTAAACGCCGAACTTCCAAAGTTTGACCGAATTAGAGGCGTAACTCCACTAACCAGACATACCATTCATTTGGAGCAAACCGAGCCGATTAAGCAGCGCTATCACCCTCGCAATCCTTGTATGCAGGAGATTATTAATACCGAGGTAAAGCAGATGTTGCAAGACGGTATTATTGAGCCGTCAACCAGTCCGTGGAGTTCCCCTGTAGTAATTGTCCGTAAAAAGGATGGTAAACACCGTTTCTGTATTGACTTCCAAAAAGTCAATGACGTTACTCGAAAAGATGCATACCCGTTACCTTTTATTAATGCAACCTTGGACAAACTCCGCCGTGCCCGTTATATATCCAGTATTGACTTGAAACAGGGTTACTGGCAAGTAGCTCTTGATGAAGCTAGCAAACCAATTACCGCATTCACGGTGCCGGGCATGGGCTTGTTTCAATTCAAAGTCATGCCATTTGGTTTACACTCAGTTCCCGCTACGTTTCAACGATTAATGGATAGAGTCATATATGGATCCGTACTGTTTTGCGTATCTGGACGACATTATTGTTCTTGGGGAAACCTTTGAACAACATCTCGACAATCTGTCCGAGGTTTTCCGTCGTCTCCGAGCTGCGAACTTGCGCCTGAATCCGGATAAATGTCAATTTGGTCGGAAATCCCTCCGTTACCTGGGCCACCTGGTTACGTCCAGTGGTATCCGTACCGATCCAGAAAAAGTGTCGGCTATTCAGGAACTGCCGGCTCCAACCAACGTGAGAGGCGTTCGCCGTTTTCTCAGTGTTGCATCCTGGTACCGCCGTTTTGTCAAGGACTTTTCCAAAATTGCTTCTCCACTAAACCGACTTTTAAAGAAGGGAGTGAAGTGGTCTTGGTCAGCGGACGAGCAGCATGCATTTGAGCAGCTGAAAAAGTGCCTAACCGAAGCCCCCATTTTGGCCTGTCCAGATTTTTCCCGGCCGTTTGTACTACAAACAGACGCGTCGGATCATGGGCTAGGTGCTGCATTAATACAGCATGATTCCAATGGCGATCACATTATCGCTTATGCTAGCAGAACGTTGACAGCTACTGAACGAAAGTTCTCGGTGACCGAGAAAGAATGCTTGGCAATAGTGTGGGGAGTCGAAAAAATGAGACCGTACCTTGAAGGCTACCGTTTTACCGTGGTGACGGATCACCAGTCCTTACGGTGGTTGCACTCGCTTAAAAGCCCGTCTGGCCGATTAGCCCGTTGGAGTATTTATCTCCAACAGTTTGATTTCGAAATCAAGTACCGAAAGGGGATCCTGAATAAAGTAGCTGACGCTCTATCTCGGGACCCCGTGCCGTCCAACTCGGTTGGCGATCCGCCCGAATCCATAGCGCTGATCGGAAATTTTGAACCGTGCTCCTGGTATAGCGCTAAGATGGCGGCGGTCGAAGCGAATCCCAAAAATTTCCCTGACTACTGTGTCAAAGAAAATCGTCTCTACCGCCATTTTTGGGATTTAAACGAAGTCACGTCGGCAGAGTCTGCCAGTTCGTGGAAACTTTGCGTCCCTAAAACCGCTAGGGCGGCCATTCTTCGGCAAAACCATGATGAACCGGCCGCCGGGCATTTTGGGATTGCAAAAACTACCGTCCGTATAGCACAGCGCTATTATTGGCCGGGAATGATGCGGGATATTGCAAATTACGTCCGCAATTGTCCTTCTTGTCAGCGTTATAAAGTATCGCAACAAGCACCGCCTGGGTACATGCAACCGTCACGAAATAACCGCCCCTGGGAAACCGTCTGTACCGATTTAGTTGGCCCGTTACCCCGTTCTGCAAAAGGGAACAATTACTTGGTAGTGTTTCAAGACCGATTTACTAAGTGGGTACAATGTCGAGCAATTAGAAAAGCAACGGCTCGAGCTGTAAGCCAGGCTTTGTACGACGAGGTCATAACTAGATTTGGGTGCCCACGAACCGTTTTGTCCGATAATGGCACGCAGTTTACCGGCCAACCGTTTAAACAATTGCTTGCGGAGTTGGGCATTGCTCACCGGCTAACTCCACCGTATACGCCCCAAGCCAACCCCGTCGAGCGAGCTAATAAGACCCTCAAAACCATGATCGCCCAGTTTTGCGAAGGGGATCACCGGAAGTGGGACGTACTGCTTCCCGATTTGCTGTTTGCCGTTAACACGTCACAACATGACTCCACCGGATACACGCCGGCTTACTTGAATTTTGGTCGGGAGTTAGAGCCACCAAAAGCTTTATACCGTTCTGTCAGACCGGAACCCGACGGCGCCGAGCCGTTAAGGGAACCCCAGCACTCCGATGTTGGGGAGCACAGCAACCGGCTCAAACAGCTCAATGATATTTATGAGTTGGTCCGTTTAAATCTGAGTCGGTCGTTCACCACTCAAAGCCGACATTATAATTTGCGGAGAAGAGAGTGGCGGTAGATCACGTGTACCGGCGTGAAAACCCCCTGTCCTCAGCGGTCCGAGGTTTTGCCTCAAAGCTAGCGCCTAAGTTTTCAGGGCCCTACACCGTGGTTAAGGTTCTTTCTCCGGTGGTGTATGACCTTAAAAGCTGCACCGGTAAAATTCTGCGCCGTATTCATATTAAAGACTTAAAAGCGGCGCATGACGGGGCCGAATTTAATGAAGCCCGCGTGTAAACCACGCTGTGAGTTGGGGCGGGTGACAACCGTTAGCAACCGTAACGAAAGCCGTATTTGTTACCGTACCGACCGTAGCCGTTAGTCTAGATGACCGAAAGAAAGTGTTTACCGAAGTTCCGTCGGCGCTTACCGGGGGAGCCTCCGTTTTCTGCACCTACTTATCCATCGGCCATCTGTAGCCGAGACCGGAAGTGAGGGGGGTATGCGGTGTGCGGGCAGAGGTGTGAGGGCTCTGTGCGATGGGTCTCGGCGGGTAGCGCGATTTAGGTTAAGTTAGGTTAAGGGGAGTTGTTTGCTCCGAGTGGAAAATTTATTTTTTTTTGTACTTTTGTAGAATCTGTGATTTTTTTTATTGTATCGAGTCTGTGATTTATTTTTGTGATTCTTTTGTCAACCGTCGCGTTAGAGTTAAGCCGTTAAGTTTTTGTTTTCTCGAGTTGCCGGGTAGTTTAAAGGTAAGGCCGTCTGTTTTGAAAAGTTTTGTTTAAAAAAAAAGGAATAAACGCCTTTTTTTTTCCGTACGAAGAGGGGGTGTGTAACGAAGTTACTAAGTTTTACCGTTTTCTTAATTAAATCGATCAACCGGAATCATCATTTTAATTACTTAAGTTCCAACAGTCGGATTTTCTCCGTTCTTGTCAGTTTAGGTTCGGGACGTCGGTTACTTTTCGTTAGGGTCATAGCGATGTGTCGCGGAAAACCGCTAATTGATGAGTGCGTGGTTAATAAGTTTTACGCGGCCGAATGTTCAGCGGCTATAGTACCGCAGTTAACCGGCAAGGGCGTCCTGCCGGCACCCAGTGTGTGGCAGTGCGCGCGGTTCCGGTCCCCCATACATGGTACGTAGGTGAGTGGGAGATTGCAGGAAATAAAACTGGCCTGCACGTGGCAAACGGCCTCTTCCACCTGCGGTCAGCGTCCGAACCAGACAACCTGCTCCGACTCGAGATCCGACTAGCAGTAAGTACCATTCAACCACGTGTACCGGTACGGCATCTGTTCTGGGCCTATACCGCAATACCTGTCCGTTCCTTTTGATTTTCCCCAGTATTTAGTACACCGTAGTTAGCCGTCGTGGACTCGTAATGACCCGGCGGATTTTTTCCCAGTAATTAGTACACCGTAGTTAGCCGTCGTGGACTCGTAATGACCCGGCGGATTATTCGCCAGTAATTAGTACACCGTAGCTAGCCGTCGTGGACTCGTAATGACCCGGCGGATTTTTCCCCAGTAATTAGTACACCGTAGCTAGCCGTCGTGGACTCGTAATGACCCGGCGGATATTCCCCAGTAATTAGTACACCGTAGCTAGCCGTCGTGGACTCGTAATGACCCGGCGGATTTTTCCCCAGTAATTAGTACACCGTAGCTAGCCGTCGTGGACTCGTATTGACCCGACGGATTTTCCCAGTAATTAGCATACCGTAGCTAGCACCCGGATTTCTCCTGTTCCTAACCGCCAGGACAGCTGCCGTAGACACCGTTAACGTGTACACCTTTTATTTGACCGCTTTTATTGGTACGTTTAACTGCTTTGTCACCCGCGTCCCGACTTACACGCTTTAGGTTGAAATTGACCACTTAAACAAAGTTACACGCTCTCTCTCATATTTATACTTGCTTTTGTTTCTGTTAAGACTTAAGATACCGTTAGGGTACCGACTTCCGTTTTTCCGATTGGTTCTGTTCGTTAACCACCGTAGGTCCGTAGTCATATTTTTTTTTGGTTAAGTGTGTCAAATTTACTTTTGTCTTTCATTGGGCCTGTCAGCCTTGCAAAACCTTAGCGCCCGCTTTCCTTCTTCGACTGTCTTAAAAGTTACCCCGGTAGACGGAGCGTTTTCCTGGTTTACGCTCCGCGGTTATTTGAAACCAGGTGGCGCCCGAGGCAATTAAAATCAGACTAGTGTCAAAAGGGGTATTTAATTTGCATCCCCAACAAAAGAGCGTCACATTATTGTTCTTCGAGTTTCACTGAATCTAGCAATACGCACTGGAACTAAAGAACCCTTCTCTTGGACAACAGAAGGTCCAATAAAATAGCACACGAGTTTATCACAACTATTTAAATCCGTCGTGTTTCAGAATGTATTATTTGCTAAGCTGTAATAATAAACATTTTAGTGATTTAAACCAACTAGCCTTGAAAATAAGTGATATTGAATTAAAGAGCGTGTACTATTTAGTCAAATGAATCGACAAAGTATATTTTACATTTCGTAAGGAATAAATAGAAAAAAAAAATTAAAAACAAATTTAACAAATATGGTGCTAATCGTATTTGGTCAAATAACCATTCTAAAATTTGTGAATTTCCGTCCAACAATTAATGTAGAAAAAATTTTTACAAAAGGCCCAAGTTAAACAAAAATAATTTCTACTATCGAAATATGTCTAATAAATCACTAATATGTGAAAAGAAAAATTATTCTAGGTTTGATCAAAATCGAGGTATAAGAAACAGTAATACCAGCAAGATTTGTTCACCAAAAAATAAAAATTGTAATCGAGGTAGAAACAAATTAACAATTTTGGACAAAATAAAAATTTTTCTACACATCAGAATCCTAGTAAATGTGAAAATTCAGTTAAGTATTGATGAAGTTGCTCTAAACTCGACAAACAGTAAAGATAGCAATTTATTGTCAATCAAAGCTTCAATAAATAACGAGGACAATTTATTTGATGTAATTTTAGGCACAGGATGTGGACGAAATTTAATTGATTTAAATCTTGTAACTAACATGTCCCTATCATCAGAGAGAATCCAATTAACATCAGTAGGAGGTTATACTGTCAACCCAGTTGGCATTTCTAAAGTAACTCTAAAAATTAACAACATAAAGGTGGATATTGAGGCATTAGTAGTGAAAAACCTTTCTAAACCTCTAATACTGGGATATAATTTTTTATCGGATTTTAATTCAATTATTGATTGGCAATAAAAATACTTTCAGTATTTCACCGAAAAACAACGGTAATGAAGTGACAGTCAAGCTCTATTGACCTGATTTTGTAGTGGATTCTAAACACCAAATTCAAAAAGAATATCTAATGGGTGTAGAAATTGCAGACGTCGAAAAAAGAGTAAAACCTATAATAAAATTAAAAATTGCGCAAAAATATATTAGAGAGATGAAGTGCAGGACGAAACGTATACGTAAACGTGACGTTTGACAGATGCGCATGCGCAGTTGAAATTTCTTCACGTTTGCGTTTAGAGGGATACGTGAGGTTGCGGCTCTCTGCGGGAACGCTTAACGTAACTCGAATTTTTACGAAATCGGTCGTGTTGGTAGCATGTTAACTTGGCGCGGTTTGACTGTCAGTTCTGTCATTTTGGATTAGGCTATATCTAGTGTTGGTAACATGTATGTAGTATGGAAGTGATGGGATTTTTAGTATAAACACTTCTATGCCGTATTTCACACAGTCTATCTCTATTCGGTCTCTATAATCAGTAAGTTGTGTTAAAAAAGCTTAATTTATTTATTGCCGGTCGAGTTTAATATTGTTAAAATGGATGAGAGTCAGAGTCTCCTCCTTGTGAGTAAAACTAGGTATAGATTCAATGATACCACGGATCTGTTATTATTGCAAGAAGTTTATGGACAAAATTCATACCCCAGTAGATGGACACTCATTCAAACAAATATGCTGCAAGTCACTGGCTGTTTGTTAAGTATCCGGACCCTCAAAGAAAGAGTCTAAAAATTGCTAAAGAAGTATCTGCTAAAGGAGAGGGAACATGAAGGAAAGTAGCTGGTACATAATAGTTTTTTTCTGCATAATTTTATCCCAACTTTTTAAAAGTAACTTACTTAATGAGATTTCTAAATAGGATTGTTTTAAGTATGGTATCTATCAGGAACATTTTGTTTTTAGATCTGGTGTAGAAGTAGAAGTAAATGAGCTGGACGACTTACTGCAGCTGATTAAAGGACTTTTGTAAAGTGCTTCTGGAGAAAAAGCTTCTGGAACTAGCATTAAAAAGGGCAGCCAAGAAGAAAATTCTTTTTATCAGAAAGGATATGAAGCAAGGGAAAGGGCTGCAACTTTCATACAAGAGCCTCCCGCTGATCTTTGTAAGTTGGGTACACACCTATGACAAGTATCATACAAAAATAGGATGACGCAACAATGCGATAGACAGGTACACCGTTTTGAATGTGACAAATAAAGAAGAAAACGTCACATTCAAAACAATGTACTTGCCTATTGCATTTTTACCTCATCTTTTCTCATATGTATATGGCAATGCAATTTTATTGTTTTGATTTTCAATAAAGAAAAACTAGCAGTTATTGTGAACTTCCTATTTTAGATGATGACAATCTGAGAGATGATACCAATAATTTGGTTTTGCCCCAGGAAATTGTCATTAAAGATACAGTGGAAAACAATGGACGTGAAAATGATGAAATACTATTTAACCATAGTGGTAAATCGGCAAAGGTATTACAAAAATCAAAGGCAAAGAGTGAATTAAAAATAGCATGTAAGTACTGTTTTACACCATCTATGTGTGCAACCTATTTTTTACTTTCTTTTTACAGCACCAAGTCGTAAAAGATGTTTGAATGTAAAACAAAATACAATTCAGTATTTAATTTTAAAAAAATGACAGAAACTTTGAATTGCGAAGCAGAGAGTTAGCTCTTAAAGAGAGGCAGCAGTTGCTTCTGGAGAAAAAGCACGAAATGGAAGCCTATGAAATAAAGAAACGCTGGGAACTGGAACAACGAAAACAAAAAATAGCTGAAGAACACCTCGAAATCCACTTAGGTGTGTTCAACAATCAACAAGAGTTGATTAAATTTATTTTTGCTTCAAAGTCATGCCAGCAATGACTGAGTGTTAGGCAGTATCTTAGTCTTGAAACACTTAGCTTACAAATTTGATGTTGTATAAGTTTATTTATATTTTAAATTTAACAGTCCTGTTTGTCAGTTCCTACTATCTCAATTTTGTGATACATTTACATTTGAAGTATGAGGAAAAATAAAATATATATTACAAATAAATTTTATGGTTTTATTGCATTAGTTACATATACCAAAGGTATAAGGTAATACCTAAGGTGTAAACAACAAAGTATGTAACCCATATACAGGGTGGTTCACCACGAACCGCCGAGCTCCATTATGGAAAAACTTTAAGGACCACAATTCTGAAAATTTGGTCGTAAATCAAAATCGATGGGGGCAGTTCATCTAAAATATTTTTAAAATGGGAAACTTATAAACTATACAGTGTGTCTCTTTGAAAATAAGGGAGTAGGTGTCTACATCCGGTATAACTGAAAGTGACACCAGTTTGAGAATATTTTAGATTAACTGTCTCTGATTCTGTTTCTTATACTACCTAATTAGAATTGTGGTCCTTTTCCATAACAGATCGCGGAGGTTTGTGGTGGACCACCTTGTATTTATAAACTATGACAAAAATTACACAACAGGATGACGCAATAATGCAATAGACTGGTACATCGTTTTGAATGTGACGTTTGCTTCTTTATTTGTCAGATTCAAAATTATGTACCTGTCTATTGCATTGTTGTATGATCCTGTAGTACGTAATAAACCGAAAGTTATTATTTAGTTACTTGCAAAGATCGCGACATTAGTGGAAAATAAAGCAGATTAATTAGTTCTATTTGACGCCACGTGTCGGTGTGACTGACTTGTTTTATTGCACTCGCCTCGTCGCATCGCCGGGAATGTGTCCATAAAGAAACTGCTGATTGATAAAAAAAAAGAGGACCAGAACGGAAAACAACACTCTTGGCTACGCAATATCCGGAAATGGTGAAGCCGCCACGATATTCAGAAGAGCCGAGGAAGGAACACTTTACATTGTCCAGTGAACACAACGCCAACGCTTGTGCTACTAGAAGAAGAAGGATGCATTGACTTTGTGATTTTTTTCAACTGTGACAGTTTTTTTGTTAAGCTTTACAATGTGTACCAACCTGTACTATTGACATTGATAAGGTGCTTAGGTGGAAGTGTGCATGGCCGCTCTTTCAGTTACACTCTGCATTGAGTCTTTGTTGGAATCACTATGTGTTTACTAGGAAAAATTAATAAAACCGTATTACGATTGTCCGTGGCAGTGATATTAGCAGTAATGGAAGTATCAGGTGCAATTAAGTGTCACGTATGGAGAGATATACGTCCGTCCTTGAGACTGCCAAGTAATAGCTTCCCAGATACGAACTACTAATATAGCTTCCGAACAGCGGTATAGTGAAGGGGTAAAGAAAAATATGTCCGCTGGCTGTCGAGCTGCTACACCATCCTAGTCTACATAAGGTGGTGGAAATGGTCGGAAACAAGGTTGGTATAATTAGGTAAAAGGCATGAACATTTTTATTGCACTGGGAAAGAGGATCTTGTAACTGAAAATGCTAAGTGGGGGGAAAAGTGGACTGGGGAGAAATAAAAATGAGGAAAAGGAAAGATAAGCCAAAGAAAAGCAAGAGGGGTTGATGAATGAATGGCAGAATGAGTAGGATAAATCTGGTAAGGGGAGGCGGGTGAATCAGGTGTGCAGAGAACTAGAACGGGATAGGTTGCCGGTGTCACCTACTGACTGGGCATGCCAACTTGTCAGATTTAGCATCAGAGAGAGTGGGCGGTGTGTATGCGGAGTGAAAGAAGAAAGAACGGAGGATGTAAAATATATGTATGATGGCAGGGAGAAGAGAGTGTGGAGTAGACTGAGACGGTCTGTAATTAAAACGAGGAGGTAAAGCTAATATGGGGAACGTAAACGTCGTAAACAGATGGGGCAAAATGTGGCACACGAGGATTGATATAATGTTTACCGGTCAGTGAGGCTTGCATCATAATTTAGGTAAGAAAAAAATAGAATGACATGTCATGACATGTTTTGTCAAGACATCCTTTATTAATATTGACCAAACTTGGTTAAATATTGTAGAGGAGGTAATAACACTTGGTCATATCAAACGAAACTGAAATTTCTTGTAGTTTTGTTTTCATTATAAAACCCACCTTTCACTACAACAATAGATAACCTTTCCTATTGGAATGACAAAAGTCAAAATTTATGTGTAATGGCCAAAAATGCCTTCTTCCAATTTTGGGTCTTACAAGCTAATTTTTGGGGTTCGAGGGGCAAGCGCTATACCCTAAATGACACAACCACCAATCTCGGATCAGACATTTATTCAGGCTTCAAAAACATAGTTAAATACTCCTCTAGGTACGGTTCGGTTCCAAAGTCTAACTACCTTCTGGACATCTTGAGTTGAAGTGACAGGCTTTAGGTCAAGAGGCTACGTGGTTTCTTTACGAGAATTTTGAAGACTTTAGTTTCACAGATCTTGCACACTTAAGAATTTTGGTAGAACTTATTTTGCACTACTGAACATAACTAGAACTTTTTTTGGACTTTAACCGAATTTTCACACTTGTCTTCGGCTTAACGACGTTTCAGTTCTGACTGCCCGATTCTGACTGACGGTTTGGCAAAATGATGGACATATTTATACTACAAAATTCACGTCATTCTGGGAGCAGGAATGCGTCAGGTCAAAATTGGTGGTAGAATTTCAAAAACATGTCGCCGGATGTAATAAATAATAATAATTTTTGCGGACCATGTACCGGCAAACACAAAGAATTTTTTCCTGCAGGCAATAAATAATTTTTGCTTGGGGCCAAAAAGGTGAGAATTTGTGGCGACAGTATGACTATATGAAAAATTCCTTTCCTTAGAACTACCAATAGAAATATATCCCCGCTTCTAGATTAACGACGCTGGCCAATTAAATCTCTTAGAGGTTTGGCATAGGATTTGAAGTCAGATTTTTCTTTCAAACTAGTCTTTCATTTAAGCGTTGTATCTAGTAGTGTTCAGATGTGCCTCAAACTAATTCCGTAAGTACTAATTTAATTTTGATTTAAATTTTGACTTTGTAAAGAAAGAAAATTGCTAAGTTGAAAAACTACTGCTACTACTAACTTGAGGTTGAAAATAGTGCGAAATTCCATTTTTTCACAAACGTTTTTTGTGTGAGACAGAAGACCCAATAAACAAAGAAAAAATGAGTAACTCGTCTCAACGAACATATAGAACATATCTCCATCGTATGGAGAGATATACTTCTTTGTGACTGTCAAGTAATAACTACTATATAATAGCTACTAATAACTGTCGAAGTACTAGTGTAACTTGTGATAATATGCTCTCGTTTACTCGGGTGTTAACTTGTCAAGGAAGTGGCGCCTAATCATCCCCCTATTTCTGAAATAGCACCGGTATACTGCAAGATAAGAGTGTTCTCGGGTCCTAGCCGAAGGAAAATCGTGAGTTGTTATTTTATGGAGTTGTCAAGAGGAGAATCCGGCTTGAAGCATCAATACGTTCATTTTTTGATCCAGTAGATCCAAGGATTTTTTATTTAAACTGAAATCTCACAATAAAAATTTCGTGTCAAAGCCGGATTTGGTCTTCATTTTATTTTTTTCGTATATAATCGATCAAAATTTGTAATTTTAAAACAAATAGTACTAAGATCAATCGTTGGTTAGTTATTTACACAACATTTTCAATTTTTAAGGTTAACTTATATTTGCACGTAGCAGTCTGGGTTTCTTATCGCAAAGGAATTAACTAATTATTTTTATAAATAAATTAAAGTTGATATGTCACATAAACTTAAAAAATATCAGGTATTGCGTCTAACTGGGTTTACTAACCTCCAAGAGCTATATAAAGTAGCACTTTACCATTTTAAGTGATTCTGTAACAAATCACTTCTTTAACTACAGATTATTAAACGAAATTTATAGATTGACACAAGATGGGAAACTATATTGTAGCGCTTTCCTAGCGGATTTCTTCGGTTACGTTGCCTCGGGCGCCACCTTCGTTATTTATAGTGGCTGAAGGTCCAGGTAGCCTTTAGACAGCTGGAGAAAAGTTCCAAAGGGTTCGGGAAGTAAACAAAATTAAAACAACTGTTTCCTTTAAATGCATTGTATTGCGGCTTTCGGTGCTTACAGTAAATACTTACGGTAACGGTTACCACATGAAACGGAAGTTACCTTATTCGGCGATACGGGGAAAGCGTGTAACGGTAATGAAAACTAGCTACGGACCCTTCACTACTGTTTAGCCTGACCACTGTAGATTAAGACTGTCTGTGACACGGTGTAAGTACGGCGCTACGGTACGGTTATGTAAAACTGACTACTCGGCGCCGAAATTTGTTCCAAACCCCAAAGAGGCCCAATTACGTGACCAGCGGTGTTCCCGTCACTCGACCTAACCTCTAGGTGCCGCCCCGATTCCCCGGGGTTCGACAAATAGAGCCTCCGTCGCACACTGTTTCCCCAATCATGCAACAGAGGTTTCAAGTCTCGTGATGTTGCCAGTCACACAGCCGCTAATCCCTCCAGTATCCCAAACCCGTTTACCACCCCGTTTCCCCGGAGCCAAGCAAACGAGCCACAGGGTTCACTGTTCCCGCTTGCTACACCGTTTGCCCGGTGTCCAACAAACAGGAACACGACCAGAAGGATTACCTAACTGTTTTCAAAAACAAGTAACTGTAGCCGGCGCCGTCTTACCAGAAATACCCTCAAACGAAAAACACCGGAAAGATATTGTAAATGCCCCAAATGGAAATCCCCGGAAAAATACTGAAGATGCTCCAATTTACAGTTTGTTACAATAACTACAGTTAACGGTACGGGTTTAAAACAGCAAACAGAACAAATACCGGACGGTCGGTATGTGCCTATTTTTTACTTACGGATACGCGGAGATAAGAGTTATCGATCGGCACGGAACGGCTAAGCTGGCTGGTTTCGACCTTTTGATGATCGAAGAATCCCCGTTTTCCGGTGCGGGGCCTTCTTTTATACACAAAATCCACGGTGGGGGCTGTTAGTGGCGGTACCCACTCCCAGCGCCCACCGAACCATTTTGAACCGCCCCGGACGGCCCCGACAAAATCGACGCCACGACGGCCGCGGTCTAGCACCCAGCAGTGAAGGTCACGCGCATTTAATCAAATTCAACAAAATCAGTGAAAAAATTATTAACTTCGTTACAATATCAATTAATCCATTCAGAATGAACAACTAATTTTTGGTATTTGAACAAGGTTTGTATTATAAAGTCAATCTGTAAATCCACGTTTACAGCAATAAATATTTAACAGTAACTATAATATATTCACTTATAACTATATAAGTGAAAATATACAAGTACGTTCATTTGTACAGTGTATAAGAAAAATAGGAACAACTATTAAACTTCTAGATTGGCCTTTGATAGTTGTTCCAACAGCCGAACTACTTATAATTAAAGCTGACTTATTGTTTGAGTAAAAGCTAAAAAAAACAAAACTAAACATGCGTTATAAAAAACCATCCAATGCCCTACATGTTTCGAGCGCAGAAGCAGCTCATCTTCAGGGGCTAGAAGAACAATTGTTAAGTTTAAAGAAGATCTCTTAAATATTTAGTCTATAAAGAAGATAGTACTTATCTTCAGCGAGGAATTAACAACAGTATACTACTAGCCAGATTTCATTTGGCTTCACTAGAAAAACGTAGAATTATGGACTCTTGTATGTTTTTGTGTAACTTAATAAACGGAAATATCGTATGAACACTTTTGTTAGAGGAACTTAACTTTGATATTCCGAAACATGTTACCCGGTTAAGCAGCTATTTTTATCTACCAGCCCCAAGCTCAAATATACTTTTTTTGTCACGTGTATACAAAATGTGTTCGACCTACAATAAGATATCGAAAGAATGTGATTTTAGCCTTCCTCAAAAATCTTTTAGACAATTGCTGTCAAGGGCACTAGTTAAGTTAGTATGTAATTTAGGTTTAGGCGACTCTATTAGTTACATATTGTGACGGTTTTCCCGTGGGTTTATATAAAGTCAATTTAACTCGACCAAAAATAAATTTATTTACACATCAATACCTCAAAACACTCCGTACAATAATTAATTCAGCTACCAAAAAAAAAACACTACTACAATTTCACAATTATTATTTTACTATTTAAACTTCACCGCGTTCCCAAATCCACTACTGCTCCACCGTCGAAAGCGCTCCCTTTTATTCGGCAAACCACGTTCTAGAACCACTGCGAAACGCTTCGCCATTTGCGACGAACATCGAAGACGCTCCCGGTGTGTCGCTTTCTAACGGCGGCCTCGGGCGGCCTACTATAAGACACGCCAGGCTAGATATTGCGGCGCATCGGATCCATACACCGAATTCTCACCGAATCGAGTGCTCGTTCAGTAAGTATCGAGCATAGTAGGCGCCAAACCGGAACAATATGTTGGGTCCTGTATTTAAATAAATAAATAAATCCCCCGCTAAGCGTTCGCCCTCCTCGTCCTCTGTTTGTTTTAGTACAATAAAGCGAGTTACCTATGGACCGAGTATTCTTTCCCCTGAGCTACCCCTAACGTAACATGGTGGAGGCGTCCCCGTCTGCTAATCCTAAGGGTGTGCCTGCGAGAGAAATTTGGACACAGAGAAAAGGGGAATGAATAAAGACGGTACATTCCGAGATCCACAAAATCTGACAGCACGTTTCAAAAAAGGTACAGACGCTCAAGTGTAGAAGATGAATACGCTAAGACAGCGGCCAGAAGGGTATCAGAATTACGTCAAAAGATACCTCAACAAAAAGGTGATTTTTTTTTTTTTTATTACTCCTAGATACATCAGCAATCTGCCAATAAGGCAATGAGCTTTACATTTGACAAAGTTAATGAATGACATGTAGAGTTTCACTCCAGTGAGTGATCTCTTTATAAATAGATTCAATTGCTACAACCTAACTATGTTTAAAACTAATTAACTAATTAAACTATTTGAGTACACTATAGTCTTAGTATTACACTTATTGTTGATTAGACCACCCGTTTGGACAGATCAGATGGCAAAAAGGTGATAACACATCAAATAGAAGAGACATAGCGAAAACGAAATACAAAATCAACAGAGTTTTGAAGGGCTAGCCTGCAGGTCCACAGTTGCTTGAACTGAGTAGGGCAATGTCAAGAAGGACCTCTAGAACGCTCTAATACGGCAACCATAGCGCGAAATTTTTAGTGCATAGCAGCACATTATTTTTGTATTATATTTGGTAAAGTAAAAAGCAGATTTTCATAGTTAGGTGTCATCAAATAAGTGTATAGTTAGCGCAATTATTTACGTTATCTCGATTTCTAGGTCAGTGACGTTATTCGCGACCTAGGTACTCTGCTGTGTTAGCGAAATTGCGCAAGTATGATGTGTTTTTTGTTAACAGGGTCATGTCCGAACAGATGTTATGTTTATTTATTATATTGTTACGTTTTTCTCGTGGGTTCACACAAAGTCAATTTAACTCAACAATTAATAAATTTATTACACTTCAAAACACTCCGTACAATAATTAACACAGCTACTAAAAACACTACTACAATTCCACAATTATTCCACTATTTAAACTTAACCGCGTTCCCAAATTCACTACTACTACACTACTCTCTCTCGTCGACGCCACTTCTTTTATATTCACAAACCACGTTCTAGAATGACCGCGAAACGCTTCGCGATTTGCTTCGAATCTTCCAGGTGTGGCGCTTCCTAACTGTGGCCTACTATAATACGCGCCCGGCCAGATATTGCGGCGCATCGGTTTCATCGAGTATCGAGCATAGTAGGCCCAAACCGTAACACTGCCCCCCTCTTAAAGCTGATCGTCCCGATCCGCTTCATCTAGTCCCTGGTATTTCTTGAGTCTGTCCAGATGGACAATTTTCATCTTGCCTTTGGGGCTGCGTTGGACTCTGTATGCGACGTCGTTTAACCTTTTTACCACATTGTAAGGTCCCTCCCAGTGTCGTTGCCATCTTTGACTTAATCCTTTGCTCCTCCTGGGTTGAAACATCCACACGGCATCACCTTCTTTATAATTGCCACCAGTTGGTCTTTGGTCCAGTGTCATCTTCATACGGTTGTTGTTTGGTTTCATCTTTTCTCTCTCAAGTTCCCGAATTGTGATGGATCCCTTCTGTAACGAACACTGGTCACACCGTTTACACCATTCCTCAACGTCCTTTCTGAAGTTAATCCAGTAAAATCGATCTCTTATTCTAGCCAAAGCCTGGTTTACTCCAAAGTGTCCTCCTCCGCGACTATCATGTAGTTCTCGCAGCACATTCTCTTTGCAGGAATTGGGCACTATTGTTTGATAAACAAAGCGTTTTCCGTCTGGACTTTTCCATTTGCGGGTAATTAAGTCATCTCGCAGTCGAAGCGAATTCCACTGCAACCAGTAACCCCTTACTGTTGGTCCATATCTGGAAATCTGTTGCCAATCCGGTTTCAAATCCTTCTCCAACCATCTTCTGATTACTTTCAAATCAGAGTCTGAGCGCTGTCCTTTTATTATGTCCTCCTTAGAAACGCAGCTCTTCATTCTTTTTGTAGCCTCTTTATCTGTCACCTTCGCGATTTGACCAATCCTCCAACCATTATGAATTTGTCCTTTCCGATACCTTAAGTCACTATCCAAAGCTTGACGATCCTCTACATATCGCGGTAAATGTCCTTCCGGGTTCTTCATTTCCTGCTCCTGGTTACGCCAGTTCTGCGGGGTCGGTAAACGAGACTGCTGTCTGCAATTCCATTGGTAATGTCCTTTACGTCCACAAATATAACATGTAATGTTTCTTTTAGCAGAGGAGTTCCGGTGATTTGTTCTGATGTCCTGATTTCGTCGACACTGTGGGTTTGGAGAACAAGACCGTTGTCTGCAATTCTTTCTATAGTGTCCTTTGCGTCCACATCGATAACATTCCACTCTAGTGATCGGACGTGATCGTTCTAACTGTGTGGACTGACCATTTCCTAATGCTGCCATTTGTTGCACTAATTGGCCTACCATTGCTTTAATTTTATCTATTAATGTAGCAACATGATCGGCTGGCGATACTCTTTCCTCTTGAATAGGCTCTGGCTTTAAATCATTGCACGCAGCTTCAATTTCCAGCGCTCGAATCAGTAATTCGCTGTTGTTGCTCCCTTTGAACATCTTCAGCCATTTCTTTACCTCCGGATCTCGAATCCCATCTACAAAATACTGTGCCACAAGTTCTTCTTGGATTTCATCCGGGACGGCTGGGTAAGCCAGATGCACAAGGCGACGAATTTCGGTTTCAAACTCTTCTAGATTTTCACCAGTTTTCTGCTGTCTTGCCATTAATTGCGTTCGATACAGTCCTTTCTTATGTTGATCCCCATAACGACGTTCTAATGCAGCTACTAATGCTTCATAGTTGCTTCGTTGGGCGATAGGCAGAGTCTGTAACAGCTCCAATGCAGGTCCTCGTAATGCCACTATTAGTGCTACAGCCATTTCCTCGTTACTCCATCTATTTGCATTTGCAGCGGCCTCAAATTGGAGTTGGTACATTGCCCATGATGTTTGACCGTCGTATGTGGGAGGCTTGATCTTGTTGAGCCCGTTTCCGATGATCACTGTAGAGCTGGCTCCTCTGCTGTCAATTTTCTGCTCTAAGTCACGTAACTTTATCTCGACATCATTCTGGATTTTATTAATGTCCTCCCGAACATCGTTCTGAATTTTATTAAGACTATGGGTTACATACTCTTGGATTTCTGTCTTGGTCCCCGCTAGAACGTTCAATATTTCTACGTTACGCTTTTCATGCCGCTCTCTGTCTTCTTCTTTGTCTTGTTGTCGAATTTTTTCTTCTTGTTGTCGAATGCTTTCTTGTTCTTCCTTGTTTCGTTTTCGAATCTTTTCTTGTTCTTCTTTGCCTTGTTGTCGAATTCTTTCCTCTTGTTGTCGAATCCTTTCTTTTTGTTCCTTGTTTTGTTTTCGAATCTTTTCTAGTTCTTCTTTGGCTTGTTTAAGCATAGCTTCAAATTGGGCCTCCATGTTTGCACTTTGACGTCTTGTTATTGGCATAAAATAACTTTAACACACCACTGTTCCGAAAATCTCTAGTCCGGTTCTGAACACAAGTCTTTAACCCGAAGTTTAGTTCCAATTCACGTCGCACTAACGTCTGATCCCACTTCTGACACCAATTGTTACGTTTTTCTCGTGGGTTCACACAAAGTCAATTTAACTCAACAATTAGTAAATTTATTACACTTCAAAACACTCCGTACAATAAATAACACAGCTACTAAAAACACTACTACAATTCCACAATTATTCCACTATTTAAACTTAACCGCGTTCCCAAATTCACTACTACTACACTACTCTCTCTCGTCGACGCCACTTCTTTTATATTCACAAACCACGTTCTAGAATGACCGCGAAACGCTTCGCGATTTGCTTCGAATCTTCCAGGTGTGGCGCTTCCTAACTGTGGCCTACTTTAATACGCGCCCGGCCAGATATTGCGGCGCATCGGTTTCATCGAGTATCGAGCATAGTAGGCCCAAACCGTAACAATATTATTGGAATTTTGCTTGGTTACGGTATACCGAAATTGTTGATTTTAGGGACCGCCTGATAACCTTGTTGCGTCTATCCACCAATTGTCACACCTATTTAAAGATGCGAAAACAAGAACAGCAATCAAGTCTTGGAGAAACCAGCGTCTTCGGATGGGTCCCGCCGCAATGGTTCTATACCCGTGTGTACCCAGAGTCCCTGAAATGACAGGCTGAAGAAGGTTCTCCAGATAGGCTTAGAAATGAAGAAGTATGGTAGTCCAAAGGAACGTGTGCTAAAAGAGAGTATGCAAAGGACCAAAGATGTCGCACCTAAGCGATGGATTTCAGCTTAGACAATGCATTGCCGAGACAAAGAAGATGCTGCCAGATGCAGGGGACAATTTACGTGAATTTCGCTTAAATAAGAAGGCAAGAAGGCATGCTGCTTGGTATTACATTGCGTTAACTATGGCCCTAGAAACGTCTTAAAAGATTTCTAAGATTATGTTTGTAATAATTATCTGTTTAGTTTAATTTGAATTACTTCTTTGCTGGGTATTTACAGATCAGGTGATCCTGTTTGGTAGGGTGATGATTATGCAGTACTTTACATTGCTTATATCAAAGTTAAAGTAGTACTAGTTTTTCAACTGTGGTGATAAATTATCACTACTCCAAACATGTAGGCATCATACACAGTATGCTCATTGTCAGCTGTATGACCAGTACTTTGCTTTCTCCATAGCCGACGCAAGATCATTGACAGCGACAGTTAATGACTAGTTTTTTGTCACTACCACTTATGTCTGTCGAAACGACAATTTCTTCGGAGTCAGTTGGATGCTGTACCTCTCTGCTGTTTTCTCTATGAATGTTCTGACTCTAGATTTATACAACTACTCCATGTGTTTCTACATCTACTTCTCATACAAAGCAATTTCTGATCCTTTATCCTGTTGCGGAAAATATTATGTGAATTGATTAAGAATTCCATTGTCCGTTAGTTTTTCTGGCCGCGGTGTTGAAACAAAATTCTACATTTTTTTACTTACAATTTTAATATGAATAACAGAGACGTTAAAAAGACCAGTAACAGAAAAATGTAGTGTGATGCGAAAATAATACTACATTGCGTTCAATTGTAAATTTTATATTGCATCGAGAGTAGCAATGATTACAGTACCAGAACAATGGATTTAGAATATCCACAAATCTTCCTTGTTATGCCCATAGTCTTAATTTGGAGAATTAAGAAAACTATGGTTAGTCAAAACTTCTGGTCAAAAACTGTAAAAGCATTGTCACATTTTTCAATAGCAGTACAGGGGCTATGGAACCCTTCATCAAAGAGCAAAACATTTGCTGAAAATGAAAATGCTACATATAAGTAGTACAAATTTTCACAGGATGTGTATACTAGATGGAACAGTATTTTCTATGTGATAGAAAGGATCCTGAAAGTTAACGATTCAATTGGGAGAGCAATATTAAAGTTAGGAAAAGCACCTCAACCTCTCTCAGTTGATGCTTTCAATTACCTGAATTTCATTGATGTTATCTCGAGTTTTTTTTATATTGACATAATTCTTTCTAATTATTATTAAATATCTTGTAGTAAACTTGTGTTGTTTATGTGGTCTAAGTATAAGAACGGTTTATTAAACGTTTTTGGTTATAAGAACATTCATGACAAATCATCAAAGTCAATGCGTCACTTGAAAGAGGCTTGAAAGAAAGAGATTTAGCAAGATGTGATGTTACTTTATGTATTTTCGAGAACCACTCATGTGTTTTTTTAATTTTAATATACTTCCAATTAATTTATGGCATCTTTATTTGAACAAACGCCTAAACTACAATCTGGGTGGTATTCTTGGCTTTTAAAATTCTTACATTTAAAAACTCAAAGTTACTATATAAACAACCTGCTGCCATCTAACTTATCAAATTTTAAAATTGCTCCCTTTCGACCCAACATCCTCTTGACTTGATTAGATTACATCAACAGAAGAAAAAATACCTGCTTAGTGCACTGGTGCAACGAACCCCAAGTAAAAGTGAGCCGGATCAGGAGGACATGGAATGTAAGAAAATTTAGAGAAATGTTTTGTATGCCCTTGATCTAGTAAGACAGAACGATGGACCGTGTAGGTCCATCGTGGTCGTAACATTATGTCACATACGCGTACCAAATTGCGGGACTTCTCCTTCTTGTGCCCTGTGCTTTGCCGCACGGTGGAGTTTGTCTGCACTCTTCATACAATGCGCAGAGTGCCGTTCTCGGCTCTTCGAAAATATGGGATCTGCGTCGCTGATATTACACCAGTTTCGTATGTTTCTTAGCCAGTAGTGTTGCTTTCTTTCTGGGCCTCGACACTCCTCTATTTCTCCTTGTAGAATTAGTGTAGGAATGTTATATTTGCCTCCTCTAAGGATATGGCCGAGGTAGGAAACTTTTCTTTCTTTCTTTAACGATGTTAAGTATTTCTCATTCGTAGCCTGAAGTTCTTAAAATTTCTTCATTCGTGGCATGTGCGGTCCACGGCACGCGCAAGATTCTCCGGATGGTCCACATTTCAAACGCCTCGATGCGGTTCAGGGTTCCAGCTTTGAGAGACCCTTACTGGGCCGTATAGTAACATGGGCCATATGTAACACTTTATACTCGTAGTTTAAGTGCTAGCGGCAGACCGCGAGGTAATTAAAAAAAAAAAGTTTCAAAAATGTTGTTTTTGCATAGTTAGTTCTAAGTTTAAGGGCGACTAGAACCGGACAAAATTAAAAGAATACCGAACAGATGGAGGTTGGCAAGGAATATATAAATTCATAAAACTTGCTGTAGAATGCCAATCAGTTGGAAAATAAATCGTAAGTTTGATAGGTATAAATGGCTGCTTGCTGGTCTTTGTTCACTCCCAATGTCAACTTCTGCACAGTTACTCAGTTCGCCATGCGTAGATTGACATTAAAGGGAATGACTCTTTTCCTAAAACACATTACCCACATTAAATAAAAACTCTTCGGCTAAATACTCTGGAGCTGACAAAGGAATAATAAATTACATAATAAATGCTGCATAAAACAGTAACAAGTAACAAGTACGGTAAAAAAAAAGCAAAATAGCAAATAAAACTACACACAACCCACCCCCCATTTTTAGTTTATTAATAAAATAAATAATTCCATGCTAGGAAATACATTTATTTATTTTTTATCAGATGCATTGAACCTTTTTCAAGTACTCTTAAGATCTTCTAGCATTCAACGTTTTTTAGCAATAAATATTTTTGTCTCCCTGCTGTTTACCATTTCATACATTTACTTAATACAAATAACGTAGCCACCAGTTGATTTGATAACTATAAATTCACTATCGAACTTTTAACGATAGTCTGAGTTCTAATTAAGAAATTACGGACATGGTCAATTATTATATTTATCCCTATTTACCGATTTTTATGTCATTTATTCATTTGAATTCGCCATTAGATTTGTTTGAAACAATTTCTGTCACCAACGTCAAAACTTTGATTAGTCAGTAGATAGTTAAAAAAATAACTGGCGGCTACATTATTCGCAATGAAAATTTGTAAAATAATAAATTGCACGGAGACAGAAAAACATTCTGGTTCTGGTAATTTTTGAATCAAGCGAATGAAGAACTTGCCACCTGCTAAAGAGAGATATTTTGTTAATCAAAACATGAGCCTTACTTACAGACAAGACCAGAGCAAGATTCATTAAAATCCATCGAAACGTTCTCAAAATATTTCTGAAAATATAAAAAAAAAATTTTTCAAGAAATTTGACTATCAATAGCAGCGGAACCAGGCACTTTTTCCTAATGGCAATTACGTAAAATCGTTATTTTTGACCTAATGAATGTCCGCTTAGCTATAAAATTTCTTATGTTCCTGATTAAATTACGGACGAAAATTCTCACTTTATCATTAATTTTTTATTATTCCAAAAGATATAAAATTGGTTCAAGCCAGATTTTTGTATTATTAAAAAATAGCATGACGATAGCAACATTGTAACCTTCCTTTTATTCAACTTGTAATTAAATCAGAAGGCCTAAGCGAAAAACAAAAAATCTTTCTTTAATTGTCTAAGCAACAAAAGTGACAAAAATTAATAATTATGGCACTTAGTTAAATAAACAGATTACATAGCGTATTTATTATATCCCACCATACAAATAATTGTTAATATACTATTAATATCTTGGCATACTATCGGTTTGTGTATCTCTCCTGTAAAAATTGCCAAAAAACGCTTATACCCATTTGTTAAATCGACGTCGACGATGAAGCATTTATACGTGCCAATAAAAACACAAATAAAAACATAGCTGGGTAAGGGTACTGTTTTGTGAGCTGATGCTGTAAAAAAATGTATAAACACCTTAAATGTTTACTTAAAATAATTAGGAGATAACTTTTACTTTACATTCAAATTATTTTTCAGGTGTGAACCCTATTATGTTATTATTTTAGAAATTTCCACAAAATATTTACCTCATATTTTGCCAGTGTGAGCCCTAATATGATTTGAAATAGAAACTTTCGCAAAACATTCTTTGACACATGACAATCTGTGCATTTAAATGGCTTTTTACCGGTGTGAATATGAGAATTTAAAGTAGAAACATGGCCAATGCATTTATCACAATGTTTACATTTAAATGTATTTTGAATTTAATTGTATATGGTATTATATGGTGTATGGATTATGTGATTTATAATAATAAATAATAATAATTTTCCGCACACATTGCAATCAAACTGATGATCATCCAAGTTGTGTGTTAAAGTCAGGTTAGGATAGGTAAGGTTGTGATACAATTTTTCAATGGAGCTCTTTTAAAAAACAAAAAACATTTAAAAATCATAAACTATGAACCAAAACTCGAGTTCTGGTTCATAGTTTATGCTGTGTCCAATCACATAGATCAATTCTGTTAATTTGGGTATCAAGTTGCCGACAGAAGTACTTGCAGGAATGTTGATGTTGGTGACATTTCACCTCGCGACGATCCTTTTGCGGTTCTAGGCGCGTCAAGCATTTGCAGTAAGACCGTTTTGCTTCATGATCCACATTTGGAAATTGTGGACACAGCAACTTATGCCTGAAAAAAAAACTAGTTTACTTTCAATTCCCAACCAGCTTAAATGGAATTTGTGAAAGGACAGAATACCTATGACTTTATGAATATATTACACTGTCTCTCCACTTTTAAAACGACAGCCGGCGCATTGATTTTTGAGTTGAGCTCCTGAAGATGGCCATTAATATGTCCGAAACTAGTAGAGCAGACCTTACCCTTTGAAGGTTGAAATAAAGTATTGTTGAGACGACTGCGTGTCATTGCCTTCCTTTTGTGATTTTCTGACTGTTTTTGCAATAGATATGGTAACCATAAAACCGGTGGCCACCCACATACATCTTCAGTTTTAAATAAACCTCAACTTTGGTATTAAACAAATTAATGCATTTCAGACATGTTAACATGGATATAATAATGTTTAAGCTGGTGTTAAGCGCTTTTGCTTTAGGAAACATTGAATAAGTACAAATACACAAAAAAATATAAGAAAAATATGAGGTTTGAGTTATATTGTTTAATCTTCATTTAAACAATAGGTTATTGACATGACATGATTTAAGTGTTTAATTACTTTCAATATGGCTCAATCGAAACCATTAAGAAATAGTAAACATCCGCATAATGTGTTTGTACAAGCTATATTATGTAGGACGATCAGTAGGCAGCATTTGCAACATCAGGTTTACAGCGACCACTAAACTGTTTTGTTTGTGAAACCAGTAAATATATTGTAACTTATGTTTGTACAACAGTTTGAACATCACTGGAAATACTGGTTAGTTTTAAGTGATTGTAGAAGTAGATAGAAGAATAAAGTTAGTATTTGGTTAAAGCACAGTCTTATCATTACTCAATTAAACATGGTCCTTCGAGCAAAAAAGGAATAAGTCATGGGTAACTGAAGAAAATAGCGTTCGGGATTTTCTTCATACGGTAATCGCGTTAAACCGGATTACGAACAGTAAAAGTGCGCGTTTTGTTAACAGGAAAAGGAAAAACGCGTAGTGACTAACTTAACCTAACCGCTGTGAAGTAAAGCAGTGAACCAAGTGACATTAATACAAACAGTTATACTACATTAAACAAAACCAAACAACACTGTCAACACAAACTACAAAGAAACTACTACAGACATGGAACAATTGAACAAAATTGTAGAAAAACAGGAGCAGCTAGCAGAAGAACTTAACAAAAAGTTCATAAACATTAAAAAGGATCCAAGGTCCAGAAAAACGGAAGCTTACCTGCTGGAAAAATTGAAGGAGGTTGACGACATATGGCAAGAGTTTAGTTCTCAACATCAGGAGATCGCAAAAATTACTGGTAAGAGCACCGAGAACCCGTACATAAAAACAAACTACTTTAATCAAGTTGAGGTAATATACTTGAAAGCAAAGGCATACTTGAAAGAACAGCAAGAAATTCTAAGAGACAGAAGTAACCATGCACGAGTGCAGAAAATTTGTGACCAGGAAAGAAGAATTGATCTCCTAAGAGCTGACATAGAAAGCTCAAAAACGGCCACTGAAGGATATGAGCAATATCTGGAAGACATAAAAAAGCAATTTATGATAGTTGTAGACAAGGATATAGAGCTAAGCCGCATAAGGCACGAATATTCTGACCGTCAATACTATACGGAAGATACATTTCATAACATTAAAAGGGAGTATCGAACTGCAACAATAGCGCTAGACAGACAAATTAAACAGCAACGGTGTTTACCTACACACACCACCAACACTATGGCATTACCTAGGCTAACAATACCATTTTTCAATGGAAGATATGACGAATGGCCTACCTTCCAGGACATATTTGCAACGATGATCGACACGAACGTCAACATTAGCATGGTTGAAAAAATGCAATACCTTAAAACGTACGTGAAAGGAGAAGCAGAGAAAGCAATTCAACATTACGAGATAACAGAAACAAACTATACTAGTGCCTGGAATGAACTTAAAGAGAGATATGACAATAAAAGACGAATTGTCAATAAGCTCATTAACAAAATACTACATATTCCACAGACGCAAAGAGAATCAGCCGACCATTTGAAAACCCTGTACAATACAGTAAAAGAGTGTTTGGAAGCGTTAAAAATGCAAAAAATTGACATAGCATCATGGGATCCTATTATAGTATGCATCGTCAGCAATAAATGGGATGCCAGAACCAACGACTTGTTTGAGTGGACGGTTGACAACATCTTCGAAGTGCAATCATTGGAGAGTGTTCTGAAATTTATACTGAAGCGATTTCAAACCATGGAGGCGTCAGAGACGAAATCAAGTGAGAAAAGAGGCGCACCCTCAGGCTACAGGGGCTTTGAGGAAAGAGGCGCACACTCAGGCTACAGAGGCTTTGAGGAGAGAGGAGGCTACAAGGGCACTTACGAACGAGGGCTCCAGGCAAACTCCAGAGATGTCGAGGACAAGAGAATAGCAGTAACTAATTGTAAGTATTGTAATCGATCGCACTCTATTTATTCATGTGTAGATTTTAAAGGGTTAGACAATGTACAGCGTCATGAATTTATAAAAAAACAAAAATTATGTTTTAACTGTTTAAATCATGATAGTAGTAAAAGATGCCTTTCTCGTTTTCAATGTAGAACTTGTAACAAAAACCATCATACGCTGATTCATATAGATAACTACAGAAATTCAAAAAATAGCCACAATTATAATTCAGACAAGGCAAAGGGCCAAGAAAGAGTTGCACGGGTTGCAAACCACATGACTGTGCAAGGCGAAACGGTGTTATTAGCAACAGCTTAAATTAAAGTTAAAAACGTGAACAATACATGGGAATATTTTAGAGCGTTAATTGATCCTGGATCTCAGGCGGCATTTGTTACCGAAGAGGCAGCAGTACTGTTAGGTTTGCCACGCGAAAAAGTTCGAGCAGAAATTACCGGGTTAGGAGAAGAACAGCCTAAGTACAGCAATAATAAAATAAGAGTAGAATGTAAAGCGCGAGCTTCAAGTGCGTACTCGCTAAGTACAGAATTGTTAGTGTTACCAAAACTAACAAAAAGTTCACCGGAGCGTGAAATTGATTACGACGAGAATTATTGGAAAAACGTAATGTTAGCAGACCCACTATTTTACAAGCCAGGTCCGGTAGACATTCTCTTAGGGGCAAAGGAATATCAGGAAATTTTGTTGAATGGTATAAAGAAAACGGATGTTGGACTAACAGGACAAAATACTGAATTCGGATGGATTTTACTTGGGTGTAGCCCAGGAAAAACTAATGGCACCATAGAAATTGCTAGTATGATGACAAGAACACTGCAAGAAGAAGACATAACGAGATTTTGGGAGCTAGAAGAAGTAACGTCAAAACCAGCTGTAAATAACCAAGAACAAGAATGTGAACGTGACTATAATCAAAATACAATGAGAAACGACGATGGGACTTACACGGTCAGCATTCCATTTAAAAACACAGACCTGACCTTAGGTGAGTCAAGAACTAGGGCAATGGCACGGTTATTGCAACTAGAAAAAAGATTACGTCAACAAATGAACGAAAACATTGCATATAAAGAGTTTATGCAAACTTATATAAAGTTAGGCCACATGAAACTTGTCAGCCAAGCAGACGAAAAGAAAGGAAAATATTACATACCACATCATTATGTAATAAAAGAAGAAAGCACAACAACTAAATTAAGAGTTGTGTTTGATGCATCATGCAAATCGTCAAACGGAAAAAGCTTGAATGAATTAATGCACACTGGACCACGCATCCAAGAAGAGCTTTGCGACATCTTAATTAGGCGGCGGAGTTACAAGATAGCGTTTACAGCTGACATTGAAAAAATGTACAGACAGATAAAGATCAAGGAGTCTGATCAAGAATACCACAGAATTCTTTGGAGGGGTACAGAAGATGAGCCAATTCGTGAATACAAATTAACGACAGTCACATATGGTACTGCGGCAGCACCATATTTAGCAGTAAAGACTATCCAAAGACTAGCTGAAGATGAACAAGATAATTTTCCTAATATGTTAGAGATCGTAAGAAAAAACTGCTACGTAGACGATGTTCTCGCTGGAGCTGACTCTGAGTTAGAAGCAACAAAACTGCAGCAAGATTTAATAAATAAGTTTAAATTAGGAGGATTTAACTTGAGAAAATGGAGTAGTAATAATTTTGCGATACTTACGAATATCTCAGAAGAACTCCGAGAGATAAAACAAATAGATTTGAATGATAATGAACTTCAAAAAACATTAGGCATATGTTGGGCAACTAACAATGACTCAATTAAATTTAAAGTTAATCTAACGGACTTGAACAAATTAACAAAAAGAGGAATAATGTCAAGTGTAGCAAAGCTGTTTGATCCATTAGGACTTTTATCACCTGTTGTAATTACGGCAAAACTCATCATCCAAGAATTGTGGAGAGAACAAAATTCATGGGACAACGTTGTGTCAGAAGTGATTTCAACCAAGTGGAAGGAATTTTACAAAGAACTTAACCAGTTGGAAGAAATACAAATTCCGAGGTGGAGTTACACTTCAAACTCCAGAAGGACAGAAATACATGGATTTTGTGACGCGTCAGAAAAGGCGTTAGGAGCTGCAGTATATGTGAGAACCATGAACGAGTTAGGACAAATACAGATCTCGTTGTTGGTGTCCAGATCAAAGGTTGCACCAATAAGAACTAAACCTACACTACCTAGGTTAGAATTATGTGCAGCGGTGCTACTGAGTAAACTAATAAGGAGAGTCAAGGAAACACTTGGGTCACCAAGTTGGAATATTCACGCGTGGTCGGATTCGATGATCACCTTGTCATGGATTCAGAGCGACGCAAGACATTGGAAGACGTTTGTAGCAAACAGAGTTTCAGAAATTAAACAACTGTCTTCAGAAGTACAATGGCATCATGTTGGGTCTAAAGACAACCCAGCAGACCTAATAACAAGAGGAATTAAACCGTCAAAAATTAAGGACAATCTACTATGGTGGAATGGACCACATTGGCTAAACCAAAGTGAAGACCAATGGCCACAATACAACAAAAATTACAGCACTGAGGTGGAGCGTAAAAAATGCTTACATGTGGGAGTAAGCATAGAAGTCGACAAAATCAATGTTCTAGAGAAATTCTCATCTTTACATCGCGCAACACGTGTGATAGCTGTATGTTTTCGGTTTATTAACAATTACAGTCCCAAAACCGGGAAACTAGTAGGTCCATTCACAGTTCAAGAGCTACAAGATGCGATGAATAGAATTATCAAATTAGATCAACAAGATTCATTTTCAGAGGATATACGCAAACTAAGACTCAAAAATAGAGTATCAAAAAAGAGCAAAATTCTAAATTTACATCCATTCGTAGATTACCATGGAGTACTTAGAGTGGGAGGCAGGCTTCAACACTCATTACTAAGTTACAGTGAAAAACATCCGATCATAATTTCTGCGTCAGATCACTTAGCAGGATTGATTGTAAGGAATGCACATGACCGAACCTTACACGGCGGAAATCAACAAACAATGGCTTTTGTAAGAAGAAAATATTGGATAATAAATGGAAAAAAGGTTACAAAGAAAATAATTAATAAATGTGCAAGGTGTATAAGATTCAAGGCTGAGACAGCTGGTCAATTGATGGGTCAACTACCACCAACAAGAGTTAATCCGGCGTCAGCGTTTTTAAGTGTAGGAATTGACTACGCTGGGCCCATTCAAATAAAAACTACTAAAGGCAGGGGACATAAGTCCTACAAGGGCTACATTGCAATATTTGTATGTATGTGTACAAAGGCCATTCACTTAGAAGTGGTGAGCAACATGACGTCAGAAACCTTTATTGCCGCACTAAAACGATTTATGGCAAGAAGAGGGACGTGCGCAAATATATTCTCCGATAATGGTACGACATTTGTGGGGACAGCTAATGCATTAAATGTTGAGGTAGCAAACACGATAAAAACTTCCAGCATTGTGGACAAATTAGCAAACATTGGAACTCAATGGCATTTTATACCGCCATCAGCACCACATTTTGGAGGGCTCTGGGAGGCAGGTGTGAAATCAACCAAACATCACCTAAAAAGGGTGATTGGAGAGTCAACCCTAACTTATGAAGAATTAACTACATTAACACACCAAATTGAAGCATGTTTGAATTCGAGGCCTTTGTGTAAACTAACAGAAGAAATAAATGACATTTCAGTACTAACGCCAGGGCATTTCTTGATAGGGAGAGAACTATTATCACCAAGTAGTCCAATTATTACCCATAATGATACAGGTTTAGAAGGCAGATGGAAAATAATACAAAAAATGAAAAAAGATTTTTGGAAGGTGTGGACAAATGAATATCTACATGAACTTCAACAACGAAACAAATGGAAACTGGAACAAGAAAATCTAAAGGTGGGAGAATTAGTACTTATAAAGGATGATCGAATGTCACCAAGCAAATGGCCAATGGCAAAGGTGGAAGGAGTTCAAGTAGACGACAAAAATTTAGTGAGAGTCGTCACGTTGAAAAAAGCGGAAGGAGCAGAAATTAAAAGACCAATCCATAAACTAGTACCGCTATCGATAATCCACAATGAAAACAACTCAAAACCACGTAGAAAAACAAGTAACATTTGGAAAATTTGGACATTGGCAATTATTTTTGCACTCCAATTGTACAGCGGGAAAGCACATGCAGCCCACATAAAAACAAGTACAGCACAATATCACGTGGAATATCCAAAACCTGGATTCTACATAGAACATCTTGGAACAGCCAAAATTGATCGAGGTTTTTAAGAATCGAAGCTAAAATAGGAAAAGAAGATTTAGAGGCACACATAAAGTCTATACAGGATGTAATATCAAAGGTAGACAAGATGTGCAATGAGGTTAAAAAAACCACTATTCACGTGGATTGCCAACCACTGATTGATCATCTTCACGAAGAAGAAAGGCGAATCAAATGGATACATAAAGGTGTGTCAAAAATTGTTTTAAATAGGACAAGACGAGGTTTATGGGGAAACCTACTAACTTCAATTTTTGGCGTGAACGATGAAGTATACAGGGAAATCGATGATCTTGACAAAAATCAAAAAGAGTTGATTCAAGCGTCAAATCACCAAACCAAGTTTATGCCTAAAGCACTATTAAAGTTTAACGACACGGAGGAAAGAATATCTAAGAAGCTCAACCAATTTACAGTAAAAATTAAGAAAGGCATGGAGGTGATAGAACAAATGCAAAATTGGTACTCCGAAGTTGACAATAACAAATTGGAAATTGAATTACTAAATCTGTACGATGTAGCAAAAGGGTACATCGACGAATTGATAGATTACTATCAGAATATATTAAATATACAAACCAGTAAAGAAAACATTTATGAGATAGTATCTCCAGTACATATAGAAGAAATTGTCAACGAAGCATCTATAAAATTACCTCATAACATAGAAATTCAGTCACAGCCTATAATTAAAACAGAATTAACACAAATTGGCAACGACACGTACATTTACGTTTACCTTGCAATGACGGAAGTTACACAGTTTGACCTAATTAAGGCAAATGTACTTCCACTAAAAATGAAAACGAACAACTACTGGATATATGATATAAGCACCGACATTATCGCAATAGACTATGATAATCAGCGATATTTTCAACTAAATGATGCGATGCTAAAAAACAGTGTAAAATTGAATAAGACAGTTTCCATCTGTTCTCCATCTATCATAAGGAATATTGAGAACAACCCGAATTGTTTGATAGACGAATTATACCAGAGAACCGAAAATGTGACGTGTCCAGTGAAAGAAATGAGACTAACGAGTACTATCTGGAAAAAGGTATACACAAGCAATACGTGGATTTTTGTGGCACCTGCAAGGATTAAAGTGGCAATCACGTGCAGTGGGCATAGAGAGGAGGTAATGTTACATCAATGTGGCATTATTACAATATCACAGAATTGTGTGATAGTAACTAGAACAGCGACACTATCACCGGCGAGAATACAGAGCGTTCCAGTCATTGCCGGCTATATTAGGCCGGTGGAGGCAAATTTGACGTTGTCAAAAACACCCACACCTCACAGCAAACCATCTCACTCTACAACGGAGAATGAGCACATTATAGAACCCGACGAAGAAATTAATGATCTCTTTGAGGAACAAGAGAAGATCCAAGAAGAACTTCAACATACAGTTTGGAAAAACTTAAGAAATCACGCATCAATATCAAGTGTGATTACTACACTAGTACTCACGGCAGTAGTAGCTATAGTAGTGTTTGGAGGTTGGCGACTTAGAAAGCATATCATCGCTAAAAAAGGATTAAAACCAAAAACTCCTAGGGCACCAACTGAGGATGAAGAAGAAGAAATCGAACTAGGCCCGTTAAGAACCACAAGGCAACAACTGCCGTCCTAAGATCAAGGTCATAAAATAAATACGCCTAGTCATAGAATGTGGTCAACCATTTTATTAGCATATCATTGGTCCGACTATAAATCTTGACTTATAATGTTGGCTTAATATACGAAAGTTTAGAGTTGCACTATTTAGTTAGATTTGTGCGAAAGGAACAAAATTCCTTTAGTTAGAATTATACTACATTAACCAGGGTAACTTAGGGGATAAGATATCTTTATAATTCAGTTATTAGTAGTCTATTGCACTGAAACGATTAAAACAACATTAAGCTGTATTTAGGATAAGATCCATGTGAGCATCAAACTGCTGCGGTTATAGTGTTACAGAATCAATTTGCCGTCACTACAGTCATCAGGCAAACGACACCCATGATTAACACTGCAGAGCTGACCTAAGGAAAACACCTCGACCACTCACCTCTCAACTTGAGAGTTGCCAGCATGTTTAATCTTCATTTAAACAATAGGTTATTGACATGACATGATTTAAGTGTTTAATTACTTTCAATATGGCTCAATCGAAACCATTAAGAAACAGTAAACATCCGCATAATGTGTTTGTACAAGCTATATTATGTAGGACGATCAGTAGGCAGCATTTGCAACATCAGGTTTACAGCGACCACTAAACTGTTTTGTTTGTGAAACCAGTAAATATATTGTAACTTATGTTTGTACAACAGTTTGAACATCACTGGTAATACTGGTTAGTTTTAAGTGATTGTAGAAGTAGATAGAAGAATAAAGTTAGTATTTGGTTAAAGCACAGTCTTATCATTACTCAACTAAACATATATTCTGCTGGACAAGTGCCTCAATTAATGTTATCATTACATACCTTGGTTGTAAACTATACTTTTCAAAAAAATGTTTGAGGTATGGTGGTTTCAACCAAGGTGTAAGTTCTACTATAGTGCGTTGCAAAAGTAACTAACCTGGTGCTATCTAGACCTGTTGGTAAACGCGAGTTTGGTTGCTAGAAAATTTTGTACTTTTTTGAAGTTGTCAGTTGCTTTTTTGAAGTTGTCATGCTTTCAATTAGATGTCTTTCTTTCAATAAAAAAAGTTAATATTTAATACAGTCAGACTTGCATTCAATCGTCCACGAAACAGAGTGCATTTATCACAATAAAACTGAATCCCAAAAGACTATGAGAAAAATTGTGAATAATACTCATTACACGCGACGCTCGGTGGTAAATCCGGTCTATATGGACATAAATGAATTTTTTTTGGTCTACCGTTAAGTAGTTAAGTAAGTTTTTAAGAAATTGGTGGTGTAAAACTATAAGCATGTTGTAGCGCTTTTCTCGCCGATTTCTTCGGTTACGTTGCCTCGGGCGCCACCTTCGTTATTTATAGTGGCTGAAGGTCCACTTTGCGGTACCTGGGTAGCCTTTAGACAGCTGGAGAAAAGTTCCAAAGGGTTCGGGAAGAAAACAAAAATTAAAACAACTGTTTTCACTAATTGCACTGTATTACGGCTCTCAATACTTACAGTAAATACTCACGGTAACGAATACCCAATGAAACGGAAATTACCTTATACGGTGGTACGGGGAAAGCGTGTAACGATAATGAAAACTACCTACGGACCCTTCACTACTGATTAGCCTGACTACTGTAGATTAAGACTGACTGTGACACGGTGAAAGAACAGCGGTACGGTACGGTTATGTAAAACTGACTACTCGGCGCCGGAATTTATTCCAAAAACCCAAAGAGGCCCAATTACGTGACCAGCGGTGTTCCCGCCACTCGACCTAACCCCTAGGTGCCTCTCCCCGATTCCCCGGGATTCGACAAATTGAGCCTCCGTTGCACACTGTTTCCCCAAGCATGCAACAGAGGTTTGAAGTCTCGTGACGTTGCCAGTCACACAGCCGCTAATCCCTCCAGTATCCCCAAACCCGTTTACTGCTCCGTTTCCCCGGAGCTAAGCAAACGAGTCACAGGTTTCACCGTTCCCGCTTGCTACACCGTTTCCCCGGTGTTCAACAAACAGGAACAGGACCAGAAGGATTACCTAACTGTTTTCACAAAAAAAAGTAACTGAAGCCGGCGCCGGTTCACCAGAAATACCCTCAAACGGAAAACCCCGGAAAAATATAGCAAATGCCCCAAATGAACATCCCCGGACAAATATAGTGAATGCCCCAAATGAAAATCCCCGGACAAATATAGTAAATGCCCCAAATGAAAATCCCCGGAGAAAATACTGAAAATGCCCCAATTTACAGTCTGTTAAAATAACTACAGTTAACGGTACGGGTTTAAACAGCAAACAGAAGAAATACCGGACGGTCGGTATGTGCCTATTTTTTTACTTACAAATTCGCGGAGATAAGAGATAACGGTCGGCACGGATCGGCTTAGCTGGCTGGTTTCGATCTTTTGATGATCGAAGAATCCCTATTTTCCGGCTCGGGGCCTTCTTTTATACACAAAACCCACGGTGGGGGCTGTTAGTGGCGGTACCCACTCTCAGCGCCCACCGAACCATTTCGAACGGCCCCGGACGGCCCCGATAGAATCGACGCCACGACGGCCGCGGTCTAGCACCCAGCAGTGAAGGTCACGCGTATATAAATTTAATCAGCGAAATAGTTAGTAACTTCGTTACACACCCCCCCTTTTTACGGAAAAAAAAAATATATTTATCCCAACATATTTTTTTTTATTTAACGAACCAGGTAAAGAAATCTAAAAAAAACTAAAAAAAAAACTCTAAGATAATTAACTTAATCTACTAGGCGGTGGCGTCTTTCGGGGCACCCACACCGTGGGCAACCCCGGGACGAAGATCGGCGGCGGACAGGAGACGGATCGGCGGGCGACCTGCGGGAGCGCGAAGGTCGCGGTGGCGGCGGAGGCGGCAGCGGCTGCGGGCAGCATCGACGGGTGGTGACACCCAGCCTCCCACACTGCGAGCAGAAAAGCAGCGGTGACAGCTGGCACTCCGACCAGTAGTGCCCCCGGTGACCGCACCTCCAGCACGAGTCGGGGTGCACCGTCACCCGATGGTCCTCCATCCACCTGGTCTCCTCTCGGAGGCGTCGGATTGCCACTGGCGTCTCGGGTCGGCTCGGGGGCGGCGGCGACGGTGCGTGGCGGTCCACCTCCCGATAAAAGGGGTCACCTCCCGTTGGGACCACCACCAACACATCGGACGACGCGTCACTGTCGCTCATATCGGCTAATAAGAGAAAAAAAAAAAAAAATAATTGTCGGTACTGAACCCCCGAAACAAACGAACAGACAACACAATCTACCCCCACAATACTTGTTACCCCCTTTCTACTTTTACGGTGTTACCAACTGTTTTCTCCCTTCCCGGCGCCCTACGGCGGTGCCTGCGACCGCCTAGGCAGCGCCACGCGCACCCGCGCCCCTGTGGAGTTGGTCAACAGGACACGGCGGCGCCCGCTGGACGCCGAAAACCTCCCTCCCAACGCCGCCACAAGATCGGGTGGCCAGTCCCTCGGGTCCGGATATACTCCGGCAAAGTCCGCAACCTGGTGGTCCGGCCAAGCCTCTCCGTCGCGCGGTGCCCGACCGCCATACCGGGCCAGCAGGAGTTCGGCCGCCGACAGGCCGGGTGTTGGGGGCGGCAGGGTGACGGGTACTAACCATCCATAACCATGTCGGCGGCAGTGGTGGCGACGGCGGTATTGGGGACAATAAGGGCGGCATCGGGGACAGACAGGGCAGCGGCGGCGTTCGAGGCGACGCAAACGGGGACGGCACAGACGGCGGCGGCGTCGGCGGGCCAAACAGGTCGGTCGACGGCGGCGGAGGTGACGGTACAGTCGGCGGTGACGGTCGTGTTGGCGGGGCAAACACCCGGTTGTCCGGCTCCCCTAAATCGCCGAGGAACTCGAGCAGCTCCTCCGGCCAATCCCGAAGGTGGGGAAACTGCTCGAGACAGGGGCGCTTTGACGGCGGCGGAGTCATTCTCTGTAAACATAGTCGTAAAATACGGGTGTTTCGGCACATTACCTGCCCACATAATCACTAGACGATACAAAAAAAACGGCACAACCCCAATTACAACCCCCGGAACTCTACGGTACATTAATACATCACCTCCGCAGAACTTAAAGGTTTTAAGTCCTTGATATGTATACGGCGGTACCATTTTCCGTTCTCATCCCTTAAGTCATACACCACCGGTGACACAACTCGTTTTACCAAGTACGGTCCGGAAAACTTCGGGGCTAACTTTGCAGCAAAACCCTTGTCGGCGGATGACAACGGATTTTCTCGTTTCATAAGTCGATCCCCAACTTTACATCTCCATTCTCGTCGGCGCAAATTGTAGTTACGGCTCTGTGCGGAGAAAGCTCGGCCCAGATTAACTCGGACCAACTCATAAACTTCAGCAAGCTTTCGGAGATGTTCGGTATAGCCTTGGTAGTCGGTTTCGGCGGGCGGGCGGTCGTTTGTAAGTTCGGTGGCGGGCGGGCGGTTGTTTGTAAGTTCGGTGACGGGCGGGCGGTCGTTTGTAAGGTCGGTGACGGGCGGACGGGACAATGCAGCGGGCGGCTCTAACTCTCGGCCAAAGTTCAGAAAAGCCGGAGTAAACCCTGTAGACTCATGTCGGGACGTGTTCACGGCGAAAACCAAATCTGTAAGATAAACATCCCACTTTCTGTGGTTTTCCTCACAAAAGGAAGCCACCATAGTTTTCAAAGTTTTATTTGTACGCTCTACCGGGTTTGCTTGCGGTGTGTACGGCGGAGTCAGACGGTGGTTTATTCCCATTTCCTTCAGTAAACCACGGAACAGTTTACCAGTGAACTGGGTCCCGTTGTCGGAAATCACGGTTTTCGGACACCCAAAGCGCATTAAGACTTCCTCGTGTAGAGCTTGACTGACGGCCTTGGCGGTAGCTTTGCGGATGGCTTTGCACTGGACCCACTTTGTAAACCTATCCTGAAATACAACCATATAAGAGTTACCCTTAGAGGACCTCGGCAACGGCCCCACTAGGTCAGTGCTAACGGTTTCCCACGGAAGGCAGTTGCGGGACGGTTGCATCTTTTCAGGCGGTTTCTGGGATTCACCCTTAAATCGCTGACAAACAGAGCAATTACGGACGAACCGAGCGGTATCTCGGAACATTCCTGGCCAATAATAGCGGCGGGCAATGCGGGCTATTGTCTTGGCTATGCCCTGATGGCCGGCGGTCGGTTGAGAGTGGTTTTCTTCCAGTACAGCTTTTCGAGCATCCTTAGGCACGCAAACTTTCCATGGATCGGCCATTTCGTTCTCAGTCAAGTCGGTCATGTCCCAGAAATGTCGATAGAGACGGCCATTGCGCACACAAAAATCCGGAAAAGCTTCGGGGTTCTTTTCCACGGCGGTCTTCTTCGAACTGTACCAAGGACAAGGTACGAAGTCTTCGAGAGCGGAAACGGGGTCCACTTCGTCTTCAGGCTTGCCTACCGGACTCCTAGACAAAGCATCGGCTACTTTATTAAGTATTCCCTTACAGTCACTACGGTAAACCGGTAGCCCTCTAAGTACGGTCTCATCTTTTCGGTGCCCCAAACTATGGCCAGACACTCTTTTTCAGTCACGGAGTACTTCTTTTCGGCGGCGGACAGACTACGGCTGGCGTACGCAATGACATGGTCACCATCGGTGTCATGCTGAATCAGAGCTGCCCCTAATCCAGCGGCGGAGGCGTCGGTCTGTAAAATAAACGGCTTGGTAAAGTCAGGACAGGTTAATACGGGCGCCTCTGTAAGCCGGATTTTTAACTGCTCAAATGCAGCCTGCTGTTCCTCCTGCCTTTGCCAGCGTACGTTTTTCTTTAACAGGTGGTTCAACGGGGCGGCTAATTGTGAGAAATTTTCCACAAAACGGCGGTACCACGATGCAACTCCCAGAAATCTTCGTACGCCCCTCACGTTAGTCGGCGGCGGTAAACTGAGTATTGCCGAAACCTTTTCCGGGTCAGTGCGGATTCCCTCGGATGTGACAAAGTGACCCAAATACCGGAGCGATCGGCGCCCGAATTGACACTTCTCTGGATTCAGTTTCAGGTTGGCGGCTCGTAGACGGTCAAATACCTGTTTTAAAAAGTGTAAATGCTCGTTAAATGTCTCGCCCAGTACTATTATGTCATCTAAATAGGCGAAACAGTACGGCTCTAACTCAGGCCCGATCACACGGTCCATTAGGCGCTGAAAGGTGGCGGGGGCGGAATGAAGACCAAACGGCATTACTCGGAACTGGAACAGGCCTCTACCCGGTACGGTAAACGCGATAATCGGTTTACTTTCTTCCGTCAACGGTACTTGCCAATAACCCTGTTTCAAGTCTATACTAGAAATGTATCTGGCTCTGCGCAGCTTGTCTAGTATTGCGTTGATAAACGGCAACGGGTACGCATCCGGACGAGACACAGAGTTCACTTTCTGAAAATCGATACAGAACCGGTGCTTACCATCCTTTTTCTTGACAATCACCACCGGCGAGCTCCAAGGGCTCATGGAAGGCTCAATAACGCCCTCTTCCAGCATCCGATCAACCTCTGTGTTGATCACTTCCTGCATTTTCGGATTGCGGGGGTGGTATCGTTGTTTTATGGGGTCGCTTTGTGTCAAGTTAATGTGGTGGTAAATCAGCGGTGTTGTGCCCTCTATTGACTCAAAACCGGGTAGTTCGGCGGCCAAAAAGTTCTGAAGTCGGTCCTCTTCATCGGCGGTTAACAACAGTTTCGGCGGTGCGGTAAGACCCAACGGACTGCATGGAAGAGGCAGCGGTACTACGGTAACCTGACTGGTGCTTAGATCAATCTGAAAAGCATGTTGTTTTAACAAATCCATGCCAAACACAACGTTGGAAGTGAGATTTGGCAAATAGCTCAGATCCGCCTGCAAACTAAGATCATTAATAGAGACGGTAAGCCGGAAAGCTTCGGTGATCTTGACCACGCCTCCACTAGCAACTTGAGCGGAACTGGTGTGCGGGGTGATCTGTTGCGAACGTTTAGCAACACACAACCCCCTAACGGCGTCACCTATGAAAGAATGAGCTGCTCCGGTATCTATTAATGCCCTAAACGGTGTTTCTAAAATTGTAACAGGCAGGTGCGGACGGCAATCTTCTTTTGTACGGACAGGCAAGGTTTCGGTTTGACGGTGCTGGACGGACCTTGCTGCAATGCAACACCGATCTAGTTTCCCGTCCGGCAGGTGCAATCCCGGCTCAATACACCGGCCTTGCCACAACGGGAGCAAAACAGCCTTGCCTGGTTTCTGCAGGCCGAACGGTAATGGCCTTTTTGACCGCAGTTCCAGCATTGAGGGCCGTTATCCGTAGCCTGTTGGCTTGGTCCGGCTCGTTCTTCGGTCCCAGTGGATGGTCTAGCTGGCGGCACTGTCGTTGGCCTAAATGCCCGGTTTGCTTGATTTTCTGTAAATTGACGGGTGTTAGTAAAATTTCGGGGCCCTGAGAATGGCCGTGACGACGGTACGGAGGCGGGAATTATAGGCGGCGGCGGTGAGTGCAGCTCCTTGAACAATAGTTCGGTTTCTCGAACCGATCGGGCAAAGCTGGTGCGATCCGAAAAATCGCCCCGACGGATTTGTTGTCGGTACTCCGGCAACAAATTACGATAGAGCCACCTCAGCTCTTCTTCCGGGCTAATTCCCCCATGACGGCGGATTAGCGTCTGCAGCTCAGTTATATACGCACCAGCCGATTCATTCGGTCGCTGACGTCGCCGACTGATTTCCAGCTCCAAATCTTCGGCATAATTTATGGGGAAGTAGAAGCTGCGAAAATCAGCCAGAAACTGCCCCCAGGATCGCCAAATTCCCCTGTTGTTACGGAACCACAAAGCGGCCTCACCCTGTAACAAATCAGGCATATGTGGCAATAAAACGTCCATGGAAATGCCTTGAGCGTCACAGAGCTCTTGGACACGCTCCACAAATGCAACGGGGTCGTTTCGGCCATCAAAGTACACTTTCCAGTTGTGTACTTGCACATGGGCAGTCGGCGGCGGTACGGTGGTAAACGGGGATCCAGAAACGGCGGGCGGTGAGTGAACGGTCGGCGGCAGGGCAAACGTGACGGCTGGCAAGCCTGTCATAGTGACAGGAGGCGTTGTCACCACAGAAGTACCTGAAACAGTCGTAAAATACCGGGTGGTCGTCGACGTTACGGCGGTAGTGGTTGGCGGTGACAGTGGGTGGTTTGGAAACCCAAGAACCGGTACTGCAGGAAACGCAAACTGTTGCAAGTGTGGGGACGGTGTTGCCACACCCTCACGCATGTAACGCACCAGTCGTCTACGCAACATTTCCACGGTCCCAGTCACATCCAGGCAAAACTTACTGAGTTGATCCTGCAACTCTTCCTTTTTCAACCCGTAAATCCAACTCACCCTCACGTCAGTCGGTCCCGGTACTACCGACAACTCCATGTTGTCGCTGTCTCGACCCTCGGTCACTCCACCAGCGGCCCTGTCTCCGCTGTAGCCTTCCTCGTCCATTTCTTTTCAGCTAAAGAAAACCGGCAAAAGAAAACAGACTATAATAAAGGGGGAAAAAAAAAAGTCGGTCCCTGCTCGGGCGCCAAATTTGTAGCGCTTTTCTCGCCGATTTCTTCGGTTACGTTGCCTCGGGCGCCACCTTCGTTATTTATAGTGGCTGAAGGTCCACTTTGCGGTACCTGGGTAGCCTTTAGACACCTGGAGAAAAGTTCCAAAGGGTTCGGGAAGAAAACAAAAATTAAAACAACTGTTTTCACTAATTGCACTGTATTACGGCTCTCAATACTTACAGTAAATACTCACGGTAACGAATACCCAATGAAACGGAAATTACCTTATACGGTGGTACGGGGAAAGCGTGTAACGATAATGAAAACTACCTACGGACCCTTCACTACTGATTAGCCTGACTACTGTAGATTAAGACTGACTGTGACACGGTGAAAGAACAGCGGTACGGTACGGTTATGTAAAACTGACTACTCGGCGCCGGAATTTATTCCAAAAACCCAAAGAGGCCAATTACGTGACCAGCGGTGTTCCCGCCACTCGACCTAACCCCTAGGTGCCTCTCCCTGATTCCCCGGGATTCGACAAATAGAGCCTCCGTTGCACACTGTTTCCCCAAGCATGCAACAGAGGTTTGAAGTCTCGTGACGTTGCCAGTCACACAGCCGCTAATCCCTCCAGTATCCCCAAACCCGTTTACTGCTCCGTTTCCCCGGAGCTAAGCAAACGAGTCACAGGTTTCACCGTTCCCGCTTGCTACACCGTTTCCCCGGTGTTCAACAAACAGGAACAGGACCAGAAGGATTACCTAACTGTTTTCACAAAAAAAAGTAACTGAAGCCGGCGCCGATTCACCAGAAATACCCTCAAACGGAAAACCCCGGAAAAATATAGCAAATGCCCCAAATGAACATCCCCGGACAAATATAGTGAATGCCCCAAATGAAAATCCCCGGACAAATATAGTAAATGCCCCAAATGAAAATCCCCGGAGAAAATACTGAAAATGCCCCAATTTACAGTCTGTTAAAATAACTACAGTTAACGGTACGGGTTTAAACAGCAAACAGAACAAATACCGGACGGTCGGTATGTGCCTATTTTTTTACTTACAAATTCGCGGAGATAAGAGATAACGGTCGGCACGGATCGGCTTAGCTGGCTGGTTTCGATCTTTTGATGATCGAAGAATCCCTATTTTCCGGCTCGGGGCCTTCTTTTATACACAAAACCCACGGTGGGGGCTGTTAGTGGCGGTACCCACTCTCAGCGCCCACCGAACCATTTCGAACGGCCCCGGACGGCCCCGATAGAATCGACGCCACGACGGCCGCGGTCTAGCACCCAGCAGTGAAGGTCACGCGTATATAAATTTAATGAGCGAAATAGTTAGTAACTTCGTTACAATGTTACTAAAATATTGAACAGGACATTTTACGATTGTATTTATACTTTTGTATTGTAGTGTATATATGATTGTTTTTATACCGATTGTTCCCATTCGGTGGTTAATTAATTGATTGTTACCTTGGGAGTTATTAAACAAATAGAGTAGAAACAACACTTTGTACATAATATGTTATTTCATCGTTTCTTTAGAGACATAATCTTGTACATATTTGACATTTCGAATGGTTAACTTGAACTTTGTTTTGTTTCTTTGCCACCTATTTAATTATTCAATAAAACTTTGCTTCAAATTAATTACCACCTAGATCACCAGATTTGACGCTTCTAGATCATTAACATGGGGTCTTTTTAATTCAAATTTGTATTTTAATTCAGGCACATTTTTAGCATTCAATCAAATACAAAATTGATATTTACTTAAAAATGTAGTTTTCTTTAATAATTAATAGGCTGCCAAACTATGCAAGCTAACCATTGTAGATTGTGTAGATCGATATACAACACAACCATATAACATGTAACATGAAATGTGACCAAAATGAAAGACCGAATCGGAAAATGTCATTGAAACATAGTAATTCCATAAGAAAAAATGTAACATCAATTCATGGCTATTTTGTGGCCCGGTAAATTCACTAATCACATAACGGTAAAACGTTTAAAATGCGTCAATTTTTATAAACGATGTTTTTCAATAATTTGAATATTTTTCGAAATAATTCAGGGACTTTTTATACACAGCGTATGTTTATTTTTTTTGAGTTTGTGTTATAACTTTAAAATTTCCATAATTGTATTATTACATTAGTAAAAATGGTCAAAATGATGTCCAAATTGATTGTCGGATAATTCAAGGTTAGAAAGTAGAAAAAAATAGACTCCAAAGTGTCATATAAACTGTAGTAAAAAAGTGTCTCTGCAGAGTGCTCATCCTAATGCCACAAACACCATTTTTAATTTTAATTCTTTAACAAAGTTACTTAAATAAAATTTTGCATTCATGTTCGATGTTTTAAAGTGGTCGTATGAGCGTTTTTTCAATTTTTTGAAAATAATCTGGACAGATACGGAGGTTGTTCAAAAATTTGGCAGCTTTAAATTTCTTTAAGATGTAATTTTAAGGCATTTTGATGTGGCACATCTGATATTCCCTACTTTCTCCTTGAAGATGCTTGTCTGGATATTTCTTTTCATTTTGCATAGTTTCTCAGATACCGTCATTTTGATACGCTAACGCATGATGAAAAAAAATCCAAATCGTACCAGTCCAAATTATTATTTATAAATTGAAAGAGTTTCTAAATAATCAGTTTAAAATAGTAGCACTTTAAAAGACAAACACCCCAAATACGAGTTTTTTTGGTTAGTTAATTAAAATGGAAAACGGTTTTTTAAGGGTTGTTGTTGTTTTTTCTCAACCATAGTTTACATGACACTTTGGTTTTTATTTTTTAATCTCCGCCCTCTAAGTATCTTACAATCAATTTGGACCATCCTGTATTAATTTTTTAATGTTAAGTTTCTGTATAAACCAGGCATAAATACCGCTCGCACTTTTAAGCAAACCAGATAATTTTTAATTCGTACATGTTTCCCATAATTACACAAGTCCTGTAGGACGAGTGAAATTTGCAAGAATGCAACTAAGCCACCAAAAAAATTATTTGTAGTTTTAAATCTTTCGTGGTACCCCTGATAATTACAGATTAATAAAGAAAATTTAAATTTTAAACCGTCAAGGCCCTGTATATCCCAGTCTATCAACATTCGGATGAGGCGTGTTTGCGTGAATGACCATCATTTCACTTTTTACTCTTAAATGCCTGTATTGCACAAAAAATAGTTTTTCAGCTCAAAAGACAAAAAATATTTTGTATGCAATTATTCAAATTGTGTCATATAATTTAGAGACATCGGGAGACTTAGCAGGCCACGAAAAGAGGCCCTCTTTTTAAATGCTATATCTATATTTATATTTAAAAAAGTCATATCAAATTTAAAGCGTTGGTATTGCCAAAAATTGTATAATAAACATACAGGAAACATTCAAAAATTATATTTTTTTCTGCAAACTACTGCAATTAATTATATAAAATATACTAAAAATATTGTATTGTATGAAGTCACACTTTTTTAGGTCACCCTGTCACACTTAAATATATATTCCGGAAATATCCCTTTCGATGTTATGTAGGTCTACTTATGTAGGAAACGAAATTTGGAACTCTACGGTTATCCAGATACCTTGCTATCTCAAGATGAAATACCACCCTGAACAGAGTGTTTCAGATTTTAATACGCAAACTTAAACTGCGTATTCTAAGTCTAAAAATAATTATAGTTTGCTATACAGAGAAGTGGCGTAACTTGGAATAAATTCGCTATAATTAAATTGACTCGTTTTTCAAAAAATCGCTGAAATAGGTCAACTAAAACTTTATCTTGCGCATTTTATGAACCAATCTAGACATATACAAGGTGCGCCAAATAAAAGTTATGATAGAGAGAGATTATGTGTACAGAGCTCTAAGTAGCGAAGGCAGGAATTTGTTCTGGTGCTGTGATGATTGTGTCAATGTTATGGAAGTGAATCTACAGATTGGTGTAAAACTGTCTAAAATTGAAAAACAATTTGAAGAAAACCAAATCCAGGCAAAAGAGCTAATAAAAAAGCTTGGAGAAACACATCCACCAGTGGTAGCGAATATTAATCAGTGGTCTTCCATAGTCAAAAAAGATAAATTTCCGCCGTTAATAATAAAACCTAAGCAAGCCGGCCAGGACAGTGAAGCAACAAAGAACGCAGTTATAAAAAAGATAAACCCAACAGATATATCAGCAGAAGTAAAAAGGTGTAAACAAGCAGGGAACGGGTCAGTGGTCATAGAATGCAGTGATAGAGACTCTTTGCAAAAAATGCAAACCAAGGCATTAGCTGAACTATCGGATCAATACACTGTTGCAATTCCTCAAGTTATATGTCCAAAGATTATTATAATCGGAGTCGAAAATAAATATGTAGATGACGAGGCTGACTTTGTTCGGAGAGTAAAAAATCAGGGTTCATTACAAGCCTTGGAAAATGTTGAAATTAAGTTCATTAAAAAGTTTGTGCCGAAAGGAAAAACCTATCATAATGTAATTTTGGAACTATCTCCGGATGCTTTTCAGTGCCTGGTAAAAAATAAGAGGATATTTTTCGACTGGGATAGTTATGCGGTGTACGAGTACATTGGTGTCTTGCGCTGTTACAAATGTTGGAAATATGGGCACAAAGCAGTAAACTGTCAGCAAAACAACATAATTTGTCCACTATGTAATCAGAATCACAAAAGTGAGGAATGTTCTTCCAATGTAAAAGAATTCACAAACTGTAGATTTGCCCACGACGTCTTGAAAATCTCAGATATTGACTACAGACACAGTGTAGTCGATAAAAATTGCATTAGTTATCAGAGAGCGCAGGAAAAGGTTAAAGCGAGAACACAGTATTCATAGCAACCAGAGCCGTTTGACCAGAGTGATTGTGATGGACACTTTTTAATGTTACATATGAACGCCCAGGGATTATTGTCACATCTCGTAGAAATTAGGAAACTGCTGCATGATGTACAACCTGAAATACTCTGTATTAGCGAAACACATGTAACTTCCGAGATTGGAGATAGTGAGTTACACATTCCGGGATATATTGTTGGATTTATACTTCTCGTTTGTAGTGGACTATATGATTCGATTATATTAATGAAACGAATTTTTTTAGCTAATTAAACGATTATATTCGGGAATTAAAATGGTAACGTGTCGGCACGGCTACGGCTTCGTACGAGAGAGAGAGATGCAGCGTTGCCAGTTATTAAAGTCCAACTTTAGGCATCTCTTGGTGGGGGTAAAATTATAGGGCGCTACTCTCCTTAAGTGTTTAAATATTTACAATGTTTACAACATGCCGCCGGCCTTGAAATACAAAGATATTTCAACAGTTCGAACAACATGTCCTTAATTAAAAGGAAAATAATTTAAGAGAACAAATTCTTAAGAAAACAGTCACTGCCATTGTCCGTTATCGGCAACGGACATATTTTCGTAATCGCGCGTGACAGAACACCTTTCTTCGTGCGCACTGACACTACACGCACTAATTTATCAGCTCCGGGGTGAACAGCCACTATGCGACCCATAGGCCAATGCAAGGGAGGTTCATTTTCTTCCTTGAGTAGTACGAGAGTTCCGATCTTGATGTTCTCTTGTCGAGTCTTCCACTTGGCTCTCTGCTGTAATGTGTTGAGGTAGTCTTTACTCCAAAGACTCCATAATCGTTGCGCTAACTTTTGCAGTTTGTACTGACGTAATCGGTTGGTTGGAATGTCACTGTCGTGGGATTGGGGTACAGCGACTAGACTCTCGCCGATTAAGAAGTGCCCAGGAGTGAGTGCATCAATATCAGTAGGGTCATTGGATAGGGGTAGGATAGGTCGAGAGTTTAGGATGGCTTCAACTTGTGTAAGAAGCGTATAAAATTGTTCAAAATTTAAATGATTATCCCCAATGACACGTTTCAAGTGATATTTAAACGAACGCACCGCAGACTCCCAAATACCTCCATGGTGAGGTGATCGCGCCGGTATAAAATGCCAATTAATTCGATGATCAGAAAAGTAGTTAGAGTATTTATTAGAGACGCAATCTCGCACAACCTGGCAAAGTCTAAGTAATTCACGGTTAGCACCCACAAAATTGGTTGCATTGTCACTAAAAATATGCTGACATAAACCGCGTCTCGAGACAAATCGTTTGAAGGCATTAAGAAATGCTTCAGAGCTTAAGTCCGTTACAAGTTCGGCATGAACAGCGCGGGTACTGAAGCAAATAAAAACGCAAATATATGCCTTAATAGTTACCCGGTTCCGTGTTTTACCATCTTTCAGACAATAAGGGCCAGCATAATCAATGCCGCAATGAGAAAAGGGTCGAGATGGTACGACTCGAGGTTTTGGTAATGCTCCCATTAGTTGATTGGGGCTTGACGGTTTTATTCGGAAACAAATAACGCATTTCCTTAACACCTTTCGAACTTCGTTTCTTCCGGTAATAATCCAAAATTTGTCCCGAATTTGATTTAGAATGAATGACGGACCTGCATGTAGAAATTTCCGATGATAGTGATTGATTAACAACTGAACAAATGCATGTTTAGATGGTAAAATAATAGCATGTTTCCTTTCAAAATTAAGATTAGAATTTATTAATCGTCCGCCTACTCGTAGTAATCCTTGTTCATCAATGAACGGATTAAGAGAAAGAATTCGGCTATTTTTAGGCACAACTTGAGAATTCTGTAAGCAACGAATTTCTTCCGAAAACCTTTCAATCTGCACTAGCTTACATATTTTGTAAATAGTGCTGTTTAACTCACGGGTAGATAACGGCCCTGAAAGTTTTTCCTTATTTCGAGCATTATGAGACCATCTATAAACATGTGCAATAACTCGAATTAATGTGTTATAAGAAGACCATCTAAAAAATATCTCATTAGGATTACCGATGATTTATTTTACGGTAGAAAAAGATAAGTTCATATTTTGTTTTCGCGCTTCGTGCAATGCTATTTTAACGTTTGGACATTTAGGCCACTGCTCACAATCTTTCAATAAAAAAGGAGGACCATGCCACCAAAGAGGTTGAGTTTGAATGGCTACAGGATCAGAACCTCTGGAGACTATGTCAGCGGGGTTGATATCAGACTCTATATGATACCAAGTCATATTTGCGGTAAGTCGTTGGATTTCGGCAACTCGATTTGAGACAAACACTTTCCATCGACTCGGTTCAGAATTTAGCCAATCCAGAACGATCATAGAATCGGTGAAAAGATTTACTTGAGGTATGTGAATTTCTAGAGACTTTAACACCTTGTCGACTAATTGAGCTAATAACAGTGCTCCGCACAGTTCTAAGCGTGGCAAGCTCATCGAACTTAATGGCGCTAATCTAGATTTAGAACAAATCAGATGTGAAGAGGGTTTGTTTGAATTATCGCAAGATACGAGATAAATGCAAGCTCCGTAAGCGAGCTGTGACGCGTCCGAAAAACCACAAAGTAAAACTGATCTATGACTTATTTCGGTATCTATCACGCAACGTGGAATGTGTATAGAATTGAGTTTAGGCAATTGGTTGACAAAAATTGACCATTGATCAGCTATAATTGCAGGCACTGGAGAGTCCCAATCTAGTTGACTTTTCCAAACCTCTTGTAAGATTAATTTAGCCGTCACTATTACAGGATTAATTAAACCCAATATGTCGTAAAGCTGTCCAATGGTTGCTAGAATGGTTCTTTTAGTTATTATAGAAAGATCAATTTTTAATTGAAAATTATAATGAATAGTATCAGATTTTGTATTCCAAGCGGTACCTAACGTTTTTGTTTCATCGTCTCCTAGTATATAAAATTCTGTGTTCTGTGAATCGTCAGATTTTTTGATCACGCGGGGATTATTTGACACCCATTTTCTTAATTGTAATCCATGTTTAGACAATGTTTTGTCGATATTTGCTTTTAATTCAATTGCTTTGTCAAGGTCGTGGTGCCCAAAAATTAAGTCGTCCATGTAGAAATTGTTTAAAATTATTTTACTAACTTCGGGCTGTAAATCTTTATATTTAAGTCCAATGTCATGTAAAACACGCGTAGCTAAGAACGATGCGCTAGCTGTGCCGTACGTCACGGTATTTAATTCGTAATGAACGACGTTTCCAGTGACGTCATCTCTCCAAAGAATGCGTTGCAATTTTCGATGGGATTTGTCAATCCATATCATACGGTACATTTTTTCAATGTCCGCGACACTCAAAATTGGGTAAGTGCGCAAACGTAAAACCATATCGAATACGTCCTTTTGTACTTTGGGCCCTATCTTGAGCACGTCATTTAGACTATAGCCAGAATTAGTTTTCAAACTTGCGTTGTAAAACGACGCGTAATTTTGTAGTGCTACTACTTTCCCTTATGACGGCATGATGGCTGAGATATACGCAAATTTCACCTGGTAAATCTAAATCAGGATTAATGCGGGACATATGACCCATTTTCTCGTATTCCCTTAGAAAGTCAGTGTACTGGGTTTTTAACTCGATATTCTTTTCCAAACGTCGCTCCAAAGAAAGTAAACATTTTAATGCGATCGAATAAGATTCTCCTAACTCTACATAATTTTGCTTTAACGGAAGTTTAACTGTATAACGTCCGTCTGTTTCGATTTTATGATTATTTCGAAAATCAAACTCACATTCGAGTTCTTCATTAGTTAGCTTATCTTGTTTGCTTCCTACATTTTCAATTTGCCAGAATTTTTGTATGGTGTTATGTAGGTTTTCGTAAGATTCATTGAGATTCAAAAACAATGACTATGATATTTTTCTTTCGGTACACGGTATAAGTTTAAAGGACCAACTAAAACCCATCCGAACTTGGTATTTTGCAAGATAGGAGCGTCTTCACCTAACATAATTCTTTGGTCATTTAAACAACGGAAAAATAATTCGGTTCCGATTAAGATATCAATTTCGTTTGAGTTACAAAAATCGGAATCCGCTAATTGAATGTTTTCGGGCAAGTTAAGAAAAGTAGGATCGAAAGAAATTTGCGGCAATTTAGTGGTAATTTTATTTATAATTAAAAATTCAGCCTTTGCCTGGAATGAATCATTTAACGCTTTAATCGTTGTTTTGACTTTGACTGACACATTACAGGTCGCGCCTCCTACTCCAAGAACAGGAACGTTTACTATACATCCTGGTAAGTTCAACTTTTGATGCAAAGCTTCAGAGCAAAAGTTGGATTGACTCGCAGAATCCAATAACGCGCGACACTTTAAAGCTTTGCCATTTGTGTCTATAATGTTAACGATTGCTGTTGCAAGCAAAATTTGAGTTTCACCCGAGGAATTAGTGTTGTGACAACGATCAGCTGATGACGCTGTTGCATTGCTGACCGTTTCGTTAGCACCTGTATTTATGCTAGTTAAGGTACATTGCCTCTGAAGTGAACTATCGAGTTCTTGTATCGATTGACGCGTACTGTTGTAATTTTGATCGGACATTTGCAAGATTATGGAACATTGTTCGCTATTTTCAAGATTAACGGTATTTTCAGAACTGACGTTTGTGGAACTAATGGCGGTAAAGGTATTATTGTTATTGTAAGGGGTGTTTCGATTAAATTGGAAATTAGAATCATGTAAAATGGAGTTATGTTTACGCTTGCAAATCCTACATGTTTTACCTGTACAATTTTCATTATTGTGACCACTTCTTAAGCAATTAGTGCATATTCCTAAACGCTTCAGCTCAAGATAACGATCTTTACAGGATAACGCAAGTAATTTAGGGCACTTGTATGTATAATGATTCTTTTCTTTACAAACGTAACAATAAAAATTATTAAATTGCCCTTGATTTGCCGAATTCTGATAAAACTGTTGTGTGGAATCTCCTGTGTTTACATGAGCTACTGTACTGCGGTTTTGAGGAGCTTTTTCGTACGCGTGGTGTTGTTTATTGTCAATAGTTTCAAGTACTTGACATTTATTTTTCAAGAAATTTAATAACTCATCGAGCATTGGCGAATCTTTATTGTTCAGCACTTCCCACTCTTTACGGGTGTGATTGTCTAACTTTTGTGAAATTAAATATATTATCAACGTATCCCATTGGTCTACTGGTTGACCAAGACTCGTTAATGCTCGAAGGTTTCGAACTACGCTGTCTATGAGTTTTCGTAAATTTTGATGAGATTCCCTAGATACTGAGGACATTTCAAATAAATTTCGAACATGATTGTGAATTAACATGCGCTTATTTTCATATCTTTCACGTAGTAACTTTAATGCCTCATCGTAATTAGCTTCGCAGATTTCTAGAGATTGTAATACTTGTGTTGCCTCACCGCGAAGGCACGACTGCAAGTAATAAAATTTCTGAATTTTAGTTAAGTCGCTGTTTTATCTACTAACGCTTGAAATACTTCGTAGAATTGAATCCACCCTTCGTACGATCCACTAAACTGTGGCAGGTAAATAGATTGTAACTTTGCGTTATTATTATTGTTTATTGCTGGTTGAGACACATTTAAATTTGCTCCAGCACTCGAAACTACGTTATGTTCTTGTTGTTCAATTAAATCAAGCGCTATCGCAACGCTACTGTAATAATTGTCTTCAAACGACTGTCTTTCAACATCCTGTTTTGAATCTAATTCTTCGATTTTTGATTGAATGTCTTGAAACTCTGCCCAAGTTGTATCGAGATCTTTTACACGCAATTTTAAGCTAGTATATCCGGGATTTGGACTGTTCAAAAAATTAGTAAAACGAGTTAGAGTTGCCTTTAATTGGCCTCTTCGAAATACCAACCTTTTAAACTCGTCTATTCTTGAATCGACACCATTATCTGTGTCATCGGGCATTGTTACAACTTGATGTAAGTTGACCGTTTAGACGTTTTTTTAAAAAACTAAATCTGATTATTTGCTTTAAGCTTCTCACACAAATTTTAGCATGCAGATGGATGTATCCAGGTAGGAACACTAACGGAAAATAATGGAAAGGACCTACTTTATATTTTGACGTCTTGCTTCTTTCTCGCTGCTCTACGTGGCAACGCTGTGTATGGCTCGCTGTTGTTGATCTTGCACCCGTTCACGGAACGCGGCACGCGGAGTTTTCATCAAACCGATGCTTTTTGAGGTTACTTATCACTTATCACTTTGCAATCCGCTCGTATGGACCAAAATTTATGTTGGATTTATACTTCTCGTTTGTAGTGGACTGTATGATTCGATTATTTTAATGAAACGAACTTTTTAGCTAATTAAACGATTATATTCGGGAATTAAAATGGTAACGTGTCGGCACGGCGACGGCTTCGTACGAGAGAGAGAGATGCAGCGTTGCCAGTTATTAAAGTCCAACTTTAGGCATCTCTTGGTGGTGGGTTGGTGGGGGTAAAATTATAGGGCGCTACTCTCCTTAAGTGTTTAAATATTTACAATGTTTACAACATATATTGTTACACTTTGTTATTCGAACAGTACACATACAGGGGGAACAACCATTTACATAAAAGAACATCTTAAATTTACTACATTAAAACAGGTTTACATTGATTATAATTATTGGTCTACCTGGATTAAGATTGACCTAGGATCCGAAAGCATTATAGTGGGGGGCTATTTACAGATCACCGAACGGTAACTGCAGAGATTTTTTTAAATTTCTTGAAGAAGAATTAGATGCAGACAGCAGCCAAAAGAACAGAACTTTTATATTGGGTGATCTGAATATAGACTTTTTAAAGAATGACGGTAATGCATTACATTTGAAGCGGATTGTCCAGGACTCTGGCTTTAAGCAAATTGTGGCGAATCCTACAAGAATAACGAACGTCTCTTTAAGCTTGATTGACCATATAATCACAAACGAGTTTGCATGCTGCGAAGTAGAACGCGTGTACCCCGTAATCTCAGATCATGAAATAATCGGAACAGAATTGACACTAAATGAAAAATCAACAAAAGATACAAATACTTTCAGAAGGAAATTAAATGAGGAAGCAATTGCAAATTTAACTCAGGAATTGGTCGGAGCCAGCTGGAATTTTACTTCTACTGATGTTAATGTGTTATATGCTGATTTTATGAGCATAATACTAGCTGCCGTGGATAAGAAAGCACCAATTAAGAAAATCAGCATTAGAAAATATCCATGGATTACCGATAAAGTTTGTGAAGTGCAGAAAGACCGCGACAGAGCTTATAAAAATTTGCTATAACTAAAGATAACAGGGATTGGGTAGCCTACAAGAATCTTCGCAATAAAGTTACAAACACAATAAGGACTGAAAAAAGAAAACATTACAATGACAGAGTGGATAGGTGCAAGGATGATAGCAAAAAAATGTGGAGGACCCTAAAAGAATTATTAGGCAGTAAAAAACCTGCTACGGAAACTTCCCATGTACAATTTAGTAGCATTAGACCACCAGAAGAGAACTTCAATAACTTCTATTGTGACAGTATTCGGGAAGTTTCGGAGAGTATAGAAAAGCGGAACTGGAATTATATGTTCGTATCTCAGCAGACAGAATTCAGCATGTTTACACCGTTGAACTTAAGTGAACTTAGGTCAGTTGTAAATGAGCTTAAAAGTAAAAGTACTAGTGATGACTATTTTACTGTTAACATGTTAAAAAAGCTATTTTGCGTAATAGGATTTGCCTTGTTATATCTGGTTAACACATCACTAAGCTCAGGTAGTGTTCCAAACGAACTAAGTTAGTTTAATTGTGCCAGTGCCCAAAATTCCTAAGCCATTATCCGCATCAGATTTTAGGCCTATAAATTTGCTCCCTCTTATTGATAAAGTAATAGAAACAATTGTATGTCGCCAGCTAAGAAATTATTTTGAATCAAATAATTAATATATTCGGGGCAATCAGGATTTAGATCAAATCACTCGTGTGAATCTGCTCTCCAATATGTTTGTGCTGTGTGGAGAAATGAAATGGCTCGTGAAAATGTGACTGTCAGCGTTTTGTAGATCTACAACGGGCGTTCGAAACGATTGATAGGGATATTCTGCTAAAAAAACTTCATAATTATGGTCTAAGGGTAGTGTACTTATATGGTTGAGAACTATCTACAGAGCAGATTCCATAAACTAAAGTAAATAATCGCATATCAGAAAAAATAGTAAGCCATTGGGGGGTTCCTCAGGGCAGTGTACTTGGGCCTGTCTTGTTTATAATATATGTGAATGATTTGCACTTGTTATTAAAAAGGTCTTTTATAAGTTTATTTGCGGACGACACTCTTATTTGCATGTCGGGTAGGCCGAGCGAAAACATTGCGGACTTATTAAATAGTGAGCTTAGCATTTTATAGAGTGGTTGTGCCAAAATAAATTAAAACTGAATGTTAACAAAACTAAATGTATGGTGCTGGGTTTCAACAAGAAATTGTCAAAAATTTGCAGAAGAAGGGTGTAACTTGTACATTAATGGTTCCTTAATTAAATGTGTAACAGAAATTAAATATTTAGGAGTAGTCTTAGATCCACAGTTAAATTTTTCAAAACATATTGATTTTTTATCTAAAAAATTGGGCAAGAAAATTGGATTCTTTTACCGTGTCTCACAATACTTGTCAGTGTATGCAAAAAAGTTAGTGTATAATTCAATAATTTTTCCACATTTTAATTACTGTTTTTCGCTGCTGATTTCTTGTTGATGTAGCTCTGTACCATATAACATCCGATCGGGCTGTGATTTCAATATCTCTTTTGTTAAAAGTACTTTGCTACAGAAATCATTGTTATATGATGGATTGCGCCTATATAACTCTCTTCCTGATAAACTTAGAGAAATTAACAACTTAGGATTGTTCCAGAAGAGGATAAAACGCTTTTTGTTTGATGAACAGTTTTAGTATCATAACTTTGGTGTTTGAATGTTTGTATAGATGTTAAATAGTAAGTAACTTCATGTTTCAATGTTTATAAATGTTTTGTATTTACTAGCAAGAAATGCTAAATAAAGTACTACTTTACTTTACTTTATAGACAACTTTAATTTTTTAAAATGGCTTGCTTTCTATGCACGAAGTTAAAGTGAATTTAAACGAGTTTTACTTTTCAACTCCTAGCGGTTTTTTCATAAGAGCAAAACAAAACAAATTTTATGTTCCAACATTATTTTAATACACATTATTAAATCAATGAAGTAACGAAGTTCGAAGAGCCCACCATTCTGTTGCTGGCAATACCCTAATCGCAAATTGAACTCTTGCTTTACATTTTCTAAAACCTCAGGTGTTATTAATTGCATTCATGTCTAATCCGTTGTTTTAAATCTTTGATGTTTCTGGCTTTACCTTATAAACCTTATTTTTAAGGTAACCCCATAAATAAATCTAATGGGGTGAGGTCTGAAGATCGATGAGTTTCCGTTAAGTGTGGTGATTGACTATTATTTTTTTTCAACTTATGACAATTTTTTTCTTTGTTTATTGGGTCTTCTGTCTCACACAAAAAGGTTTGTTGGGAAAATGGAATTTCGCACTATTTTCAACTAAGTTGAAAATAACATTAACCTAGTCGTCCCAACACAAGACCACTGACTTAGGCTCGGTCCTTGTTACCTAAAAACGCTGACGTTTCGGTGGAAAATCTACCACCGTCTTCAGAGAATCTAAAAAAGAAAGAACACAACGGCAGAACACAGAAAACAACAACTTAATAAATATTAAACCTGATAATGTTCAATTTGGAACTCTGAGAAGGGTTTTGTCAATAAAAATTGACATAAATTTTGACTTTTGTCATTCCAATAGGAAAGGTTATCTATTGTGTAGTGAAAGGTGGGTTTTATAATGAAAACAAAATTACAAGAAATTTCAGTTTCGTTTGATATCTAATATATGCACTTTCTTTTATTTTACGTCTTTTTGAAAAAGTTTCTTTGTCTATGATACTACATTCATTCCATTTGACTTTATGATCATTATCAAACGCGTGTTGGCATATATTAGATTTGTGAAAGTCTCCAGTTCTTAAATAATTTTGGTGTTCTTTAATACTGTTACGGTTTGGGCCTACTATACTCGAGTCAGGATGAAACCGATGCGCCGCAATATCTGGCCGGGCGCGTATTAAAGTAGGCCACAGTTAGGAAGCGCTACCTGGAAGATTCTTGAATGGTCAAGGCAACCCGCGAAGCGTTTCGCGGTCATTCTAGAACGTGGTTTGTGAATATAAAAGAAGCGGCGTCGACGAGAGAGAGTAGTGTAGTAGTGAATTTGGGAACGCGGTTAAGCTTAAATAGTGGAATAATTGTGGAATTGTAGTAGTGTTTTTTTAGTTGAGTTTAATTATTGTACGGAGTGTTTTGAAGTGTAAATAAATTTATTAATTGTTGAGTTAAATTGACTTTGTGTGAACCCACGGGAAAATCGTAACAATTGGTGTCAGAAGTGGGATCAGACTTTAGTGCGACGTGAATTGGAACTAAACTTCGGGTTGGAGACTTGTGTTCAGGACCGGACTAGAGATTTTCGGAACAGTGGTGTGTTAAATTTATTTTATGCCAATAACAAGACGTTGAAGTGCAAACATGGAGGCCCAATTTGAAGCTATGCTTAAACAAGCCAAAGAAGATCTAGAAAGATTCGAAAACAAAACAAGGAAGAACAAGAAAGGATTCGACAACAAGAAGAAAGGCTTCGACAACGAGACAAGAAGACACAAGAAAGGATTCGAAAAACAAAACAAGGAAGAACAAGAAAGATTCGACAACGAGACAAAGAAAGAACAAGAAAGGATTCGAAAACAAAACAAAGAAGAACAAGAAAAGATTCGACAACGAGACAAGAAGAACAAGAAAGGATTCGAAAACAAAACAAGGAGAACGAGAAGGATTCGATAACAGACAAGAAGAACAAGAAAAGATTCGAAAACGAAACAAGGAAGAACAAGAAAGGATTCGACAACAAGACAAAGAAGAACAAGAAAAGATTCGAAAACGAAACAAGGAAGAACAAGGAAGGATTCGACAACAAGAAGAAAGAATTCGACAACAAGACAAAGAAGAAGACAGAGAGCGGCATGAAAAGCGTAACGTAGAAATATTGAACGTTCTAGCGGGGACCAAGACAGAAATCCAAGAGTATGTAACCCATAGTCTCAATAAAATTCAGAATGATGTTCGGGAGGACATTAATAAAATTCAGAATGATGTCAAAATAAAGCTACGCGACTTAGAGTGGAAAATTGACAGCAGAAGAGTCAACTCTACAGTGATCACCGGAAACGGGCTCAACAGATCAAGCCTCCCACATACGACGGTCAACTTCATGGGCAATGTACCAACTCCAATTTGAGGCCGCTGCAAATGCAAATGGATGGAGTAACGAGGAAATGGCTGTAGCACTAATAGTGGCATTACGAGGACCTGCATTGGAGCTGTTACAGACTCTGCCTATCGCCCAACGAAGCAACTATGACGCATTAGTAGCTGCATTAGAACGACGTTATGGGGATCAACATAAGAAAGGACTGTATCGAACGCAATTAATGGCAAGACAGCAGAAAACTGGTGAAAATCTAGAAGAGTTTGAAACCGAAATTCGTCGCCTTGTGCATCTGGCTTACCCAGCCGTCCCGGATGAAATCCAAGAAGAACTTGTGGCACAGTATTTTGTAGATGGGATTCGAGATCCGGAGGTAAAGAAATGGCTGAAGATGTTCAAAGGGAGCAACAACAGCGAATTACTGGTTCGAGCGCTGGAAATTGAAGCTGCGTGCAATGATTTAAAGTCAGAGCCTATTCAAGAGGAAAGAGTACCGCCAGCCGATCATGTTGCTACATTAATAGATGAAATTAAATCAATGTTCGGCCAATTAGTGCAACAAATGGCAGCATTAGGAAATGGTCAGTCCAGACAGTTAGAACGGTCACGTCCGATCACTAGAGTGGAATGTTATCGATGTGGACGCAAAGGACACTATAGAAGGAATTGCAGACAGCGGTCTTGTTCTCCAAACCCACAGTGTCGACGAAATCAGGACATCAGAACAAATCACCGTAACTCCTCTGCTAAAAGAAACATTACATGTTATGTTTGTGGACGTAAAGGACATTACCAATGGAATTGCAGACAGCAGTCTCGTTTACCGACCTCGCAGAACTGGCGTAACCAGGAGCCGGAAATGAGAACCCGGAAGGACATTTACCGCGATATGTAGAGGATCGTCAAGCTTTGGATAGTGACTTAAGGTATCGAAAAGGACAAATTCATAATGGTTGGAGGATTGGTCAATCGCGATGGTGACAGATAAAGAGGCTACAAAAAGAATGAAGAGCTGCGTTTCTAAGGAGGACATAATAAAAGGACAGCGCTCAGACTCTGATTTGAAAGTAATCAGAAGATGGTTGGAGAAGGATTTGAAACCGGATTGGCAACAGATTTCCAGATATGGACCAACAGTAAGGGGTTACTGGTTGCAGTGGAATTCGCTTCGACGCGAGATGACTTAATTACTGGCAAATGGGAAAGTCCAGACGGAAAACGCTTTGTTACCAAACAATAGTGCCCAATTCCTGCAAAGAGAATGTGCTGCGAGAACTACATGCAGTCGCGGAGAAGGACAATTTGGAGGTAAACCAGACTTTGGCTAGAATAAGAGATCGATTTTACTGGATTAACTTCAGAAAGGACGTTGAGGAATGGTTGTAAACGGTGTGACCAGTGTTCGTTACAGAAGGGATCCAGCACAATTCGGGAACTTGAGAGAGAGAAGAGAAACCAAACAACAACCGTATGAAGATGACACTGGACCACAGACCAACTGGTGGCAATTATAAGGAAGGTGATGCCGTGTGGATGTTTCAACCCAAGAGGAGCAAAGGATTAAGTCAAGATGGCAACGGACACGGGGAGGGACCTTACAATGTGGTAAAAAGATTAAACGACGTCGCATACAGAGTCCAACGCAGCCCCAAAGGCAAGATGAAAATTGTCCATCTGGACAGACTCAAGAATACCAGGGATTAGTTGAAGCGGATCGGGAACGATCAGCTTTAAGAGGGGGCAGTGTTACGGTTTGGGCCTACTATACTCGAGTCAGGATGAAACCGATGCGCCGCAATATCTGGCCGGGCGCGTATTAAGGTAGGCCACAGTTAGGAAGCGCTACCTGGAAGATTCTTGAATGGTCAAGGCAACCCGCGAAGCGTTTCGCGGTCATTCTAGAACGTGGTTTGTGAATATAAAAGAAGCGGCGTCGACGAGAGAGAGTAGTGTAGTAGTGAATTTGGGACGCGGTTAAGCTTAAATAGTGGAATAATTGTGGAATTGTAGTAGTGTTTTTTAGTTGAGTTAATTATTGTACGGAGTGTTTTGAAGTGTAAATACAATTATTAATTGTTGAGTTAAATTGACTTTGTGTGAACCCACGGGAAAATCGTAACAATACGTTTTTTTAATGGTCTGGAGGTTTCACCAATATAAATGATTGCATTAGCAAGGAATTTTATACCAGTGTCCAAGAGCACCTGGACATAGGAATTAACATGGGAAAACGGTTTTAATTTTGTTGCGCTGTACGGTTGATTTTATTGAAAAATCGTATTAATGAAAGTTGTAGGGTACATATCACGGACTAATTTTCTGTATTTTTTTCAGATCTCTAACTTGAGCCCTTTTGTCGTAAAATACGAACAAAAATGCGAAAGTTTAACTTTTTACCTGCACTGTATAAGCGGTTGTCGAGCAACCGTACCAGCACACATGAATGTTTATCCGTTGCCCGACAACCGCCTATACAGTGCAGGCCAAAGTTAAATTTTCTCATTTTTGTTGTGTTTTACGACGAAAGGGCTGAAGTTAGAGAACCGAAAAAATACAGAAAACTAGCCCGTGATAGGTACTACAACTTCATTAATAGGATTTTTCAATCAAATCAACCGTACAGGCGCAAAAAAATCAAAACCGTTTTCCCATGTTAATCTCCAATTTCAGGGTGCTCTTGGACACCTGGTATATCACGTTTCTTGTAGATTAATTTTCATTGTGAGGTTTTGTTTTAGTTAAGTGTGATCTTAATGTGTTTTGAGTTCTAAATATTGTTCTGATGTTATATTTTTAGCTATTCGTTTGATTTTGTCAGAAAATACCTGGAATGTAAGGAATAAAAAGGTTAGTAAAAGGTAAAAATTGATTTGATTTCCAGATTGTTTTGGATGTTCTAAATCCCTAAAACATTTATTAATAAATGTTTCAGGATAGTCATTTTCTTTTAGAACATTTTTAATGAATAATTTTTCTTTATTAAATTGTCATTATTGCAAATAATTTTGGCTCTATCAAATAAACTTTTTACAATACCTTTTTTTTACCATTATTGGATGATTGGATGTGTAGTTTAATATCTATTTGTGTGCGTTGGTTTTCTGTATACTTTTGTTTCAAATTTGTTTATGTCTTTTTGATTAGAATGTCTAAGAATGGAAGTTCGTTATTTTGTTCAGTTTCTGTTGTAAATTTGATTGTGGGTTCTATTGAGTTTATGTGAGTTCGAAATTGTTGGAGATGATCATTACCGAATGGATATATTGTGAAAACATCATCAATATATCTCCACCAGATTGTTGGTTTATAATTAAAATTATTAATGTTATTTTCTTCGAAATGTTCCATAAAAATATTACTTAATATTGGAGACAATGGAGAACCCATTGCCATTCCAGAATTTTGTTGGTAATAATCATCTCCATATTGGAAGAATGTTGTTTTAACACACAATTGTTAAAAGTTCTAAGATAGTGTTTACGCTTAAGCTTGTACGTTCCCCAAGACTTGAATCATTTTGCAATTTAGATCTAACAATTGAAAGAGTTTTGTCAACTGGGACGTTTGTGAATAAACTTACAACATCAAAACTTACCAGAATATGATTTGGATTAATGTCGATATGTTTGAGTTTTTCAAGAAAGTGAGGAGAGTTTTTTATGTAAGAATCTGTGTTACCTACTAAAGGATTTAAAATGTTTAGCAAGAAGCGAGCTAATGAGTGAGTAGGCGAATTTATACTACTCACAATTGGCCTTAATGGCATGTTATTTTTATGAATTTTAGGAACACCATAAAATGTGGTGTTTTGCTATTATGTGGCGTAAGATTACGCCTCTCAAGATCAGAAAATTGATCTCAATGTTTTTTTAAAGTAGTGTAAATTTGCCTTTCAATTTTTTCTGTTGGGTTTTTATTTAGTTTTGTGTAATTGTTTTCATTTAAAAGAGTCATGACTTTGTTGTGGTATGTAATAGAGTCCATTATGACTGTAGCGTTACCTTTGTCTGCTGGAAGTATTTTTTTGTTGTTGTCTTTTTTGAGAGAGTATAATGCTTGTTGTTCAGGATTGGATAGGTTTTGTTTGATTTTGTGTTGTTTTTCTAAGATAAGTTTTGATCTTATTTTAAATTCTTGTTGATGTTCTTCTGGCCAATTTTGAGTTGTCTCTTCAATTGCAGAAATAATATCAAGTTTGGGAATGTGTTGTGGTGTAATGGCAAAGGTTAAACCTTTTGAAAGAACAAGTTTTTCGCTATCAGATAAATTTTTGCTAGAAACATTTATTACAGTTCTTTGTTGAAGATTATTGACCTGATTGTGACTATTTACAAGTTGTATATGTATTTTTTCTTCCATTAAATTATTAAATTTATTGATATGAATTTGTTTTTGCTTATTACAATTTATATGATAGCTATTCAGAACACATTGCAACATATGATTAAAATCATTAAATGAGACTTTTGACTGAAGGTCATTCTTAATAAAGTTAATATCATTTTTCAAAACAAATAAATGATGTCTGTGGAATTGTATTCTGTCTCTTATTAAGATTTGCTCGTTCTTTCTAGAATACGTATTATTCTGTTATTGTAATAAGGTGCTCTGAGTCTTAGATCTTTTGGAATGATATCATTGTTTCTGCATTTACATAAAAATGTTATTTTCAACTTAGTTGAAAATAGTGCGAAATTCCATTTTCCCAACAAACCTTTTTTGTGTGAGACAGAAGACCCAATAAACAAAGAAAAAAATGAGTAACTCGTCTCAACAAATATAGAACATATCTCCAACAAAGGTATGGGCCTCATATTTGTTCTATATTTCGAAATTTAGAACACAAATTTATACAACTTACACATTCTGAGAACGGTTTAACATTTTTATGTAAATGCAGAAACAATGATATCATTCCAAAAGGTTTAAGACTCAGAGCACCTTATTACAATAACAGAATAATACGTATTCTAGAAAGAACGTGCAAATCTTTAATAAGAGACAGAATACAATTCCACAGACATCATATATTTGTTTTGAAAAATGATATTAACTTTATAAGAATGACCTTCAGTCAAAAGTCTCATTTAATGATTTTAATCATATGTGGCAATGTATTCTGAATAGCTATCATATAAATTGTAATAAGCAAAAACAAATTCATATCAATAAATTTAATAATTTAATGGAAGAAAAAACATATACAACTTGTAAATAGTCACAATCAGGTCAATAATCTTCAACAAAGAACTGTAATAAATGTTTCTAGCAAAAATTTATCTGATAGCGAAAAACTTGTTGTTTCAAAAGGTTTAAACTTTGCCATTACACCACAACACATTCCCAAACTTGATATTATTTCTGCAATTGAAGAGACAACTCAAAATTTGCCAGAAGAACATCAACAAGAATTTAAAATAAGATCAAAACTTATCTTAGAAAACAACACAAAATCAAACAAAACCTATCCAAACCTGAACAACAAGCATTATACTCTCTCAAAAAAGACAACAACATAAAAATACTTCCAGCAGACAAAGGTAACGCTACAGTCATAATGGACTCTATTACATACCACAACAAAGTCATGACTCTTTTAAATGAAAACAATTACACAAAACTAAATAAAAACCCAACAGAAAAAATTGAAAGGCAAATTTACACTACTTTAAAAAAACATCGAGATCAATTTTCTGATCTTGAGAAGCGTAATCTTACGCCACATAATAGCAAAACACCACATTTTTGTGGTGTTCCTAAAATTCATAAAAATAACATGCCATTAAGGCCAATTGTGAGTAGTATAAATTCGCCTACTCACTCATTAGCTCGCTTCTTGCTAAACATTTTAAATCCTTTAGTAGGTAACACAGATTCTTACATAAAAACTCTCCTCACTTTCTTGAAAAAGTCAAACATATCGACATTAATCCAAATCATATTCTGGTAAGTTTTGATGTTGTAAGTTTATTCACAAACGTCCCAGTTGACAAAACTCTTTCAATTGTTAGATCTAATTGCAAGTCTTGGGGAACGTACAAGCTTAAGCGTAAACACTATTTTAGAACTTTTAACAATTTGTGTTAAAACAACATTCTTCCAATATGGAGATGATTATTACCAACAAAATTCTGGAATGGCAATGGGTTCTCCATTGTCTCCAATATTAAGTAATATTTTTATGGAACATTTCGAAGAAAATAACATTAATAATTTTAATTATAAACAACAATCTGGTGGAGATATATTGATGATGTTTTCACAATATATCCATTCGGTAATGATCATCTCAACAATTTCTAACTCACATAAACTCAATAGAACCCACAATCAAATTTACAACAGAAACTGAACAAAATAACGAACTTCCATTTTAGACATTCTAATCAAAAAAGACATAAACAAATTTGAAACAAAAGTATACAGAAAACCAACCCACACAAA